>NC_058403.1:174914147-175068673 GCF_002201575.2 Neomonachus schauinslandi | reverse complement strand
TTTGTTTCTTAAATTCCACATGAGTGAAATTGTATGGTATTTTTCTTTGACTTATTTCACTTAATATTATACCTTCTAGATCCATCTATGTTATTGGAAATGACAAGATTTTATTGTTTTAATGGCTGAGTAATGTTCCACTGTATGTATATACCATTTCTTCTCTATCCATCCATCTATAGAGGGATACTTGGGTGGCTTCCATAATTTGGCTATTGTAATTAATGCTGTTACAAACATAGGGGTGTATATATCCTTTCAAATTAGTGTTTTTGGATTTTTTTGGGTAAATACCCAGTAGTAGAATTACTGGATCATATGGTAATTCTATTTTTAATTTTGTGAGGAATGTCCATACTCTTTTCCATAATGGCTACACCAGCTTACATTCCCACCAGCAGTGCACAAGCGTTCCACATCCTTCTTATTTCTTATGTTTTTGATGTTAGCCATCCTGGCAGGTATGAGGTGATATCTCACTGTGGTTTTGATTTGCATTTCCCTGATGCCGAGTGATGTTGAGCATCTTTTCATGTGTCTGTTGACCATCTGTCTGTCTTCTTTGGAAAAATGTCTGTTCATGTCTTCTCATTTTTTAATTTGGTTATTTGTTAGTGATGTCTCCTTTAAAAAATACATTAGAGCAGATTCAAAGTTATCTCTGATCCTTTACTTTCAATCACTTGCGTTCTTCTTGAAAGGAGATAAAACAGTACTTTCCTGAGGGGTGGTTAGAGGGGTATGATACCAATTCCATGTAATCCACAGTCTAATGTCTCTGTACCGTAGGAACCAATTGCTACTGTTGGACAGTTTACGTTTTGTGGCAATTGCTGTTTATTGCAGTGATTTATTTCTTCTTGCTATTTCTTGAGTTCTGTCAAAATCTGATTAGACTTTGAGTGTTTTAGAAGAAAAAGAGATGATCCTATTTACCAGTGGTTCTCAACAGGGGACAGTATTCTTTCCAGCCCTGAGGACGTTTGGAATGGGAATGAGAGTTGGGAATGTCCTGACTCCTCTGGGTGCTACTGTCCTACATTGCATAGGACTGTTCCACACAAAGAGAATTGTCCAAAGCCAAATGTCCTCATTACACTGTTGGTCATCAAAGCACAAACTTCAGCACTGCGTGTGGTACCTCATCACACCGATGTCACGCTGACTGTGTTTTCAGTGAAACACACACCCCCTCTACTTCGGCATCCTGCTCTTCTCTAGCACGTGATAACTTCTCATGCAAATGAACCTTCATCTGTTGTTTCCTCTATCTGGAATGCTGTTCTATCCTTGACTAGTTAAAATCTTCCTTTGGAGCATTCATTGTTCCGCAAAGCCATCTCTGACCATTTCTGCTCAGAGGGAGAGTTAGCTGTTCTGTCCCCTGTGTTTCACAGCACCCAGCAGACCTCTGGTATCACCGGGGATGTCATAAATACATGATTTCTTCTCGGGGAATATGGTAGGATTCTATTTCTCTGCCTCTCCTTACATTAAGCACAGTCAAATGACTTGCTTTGGCCAATGAAGTATGAGCAGAATTGATTTGCCTAAATTCCAGGTGGAAGCTTTAAGAGGTAGTCACGTTCTGCCAATTTCTCTTTCTTTCCGCTGTGGCAGCTAGGAGCAAGGTGGACAGTAGCTGCTCTGACCTTAGGTCCTGGAAGAAGGATGACAAGAAGCAGAGCTCTTTGTCAGTATGTATGTATGTAACATGAACAAAACATGAGCTGTGGGGTTCTAAGTCTCTGAAATGTGTAGGTTGTTGGTTACTACAGCATGGCCATGCTCAGACTGACTGAATGACCCCTCTATTCTAACATTTATCCTGTGGTATTGTTATTGTTGGTTTTACCCAACTGAATCTCCTCCGTAGGCTGTGGGCTTCTTCCTGGTAGACTGAGTTGTTTTTGCTCCTGTCTTGCCACAACTTTGCAAAGAAACAAGTTACAGTATTTACCTATTGCTGCATAACAAATTACCTCAAAAAGTAGTGGCTTAGAACAACAATAAGCATTTTTAATCCTCATGGTTCTGCAGGTCAGGAATTTGGGGGCCATTTGGCTGGGTAGTTCTGGCTTGGAGTCATTTATGAGGTCACGGTCAAGATGTCAGTTGGAGCTTCAGTCATCTGAAGGCTTGCCTGGGCATGAAGGATCTGCATCCAAGGTTCCTTACAGCTGGAAAGTTGGTGGGAAGTCTTTGTGAGAGGCCTCAGCTCTTCTCCATGTGGCCTCACAACATGGCAGTGATGCCAGTGATCCAAGGGGGAGTAAGACGGAAGGATAATGTCTTTTATGACTTAGCCCTGAAAGTCACTTCTGCGGAATTCTATGTGTTATAAGTTCCTCACCAAGTGTGGCACACATTCACAAGAATTAGATTTTACCGCCTCTTAAAGAAAGAGGTGTTGCTAGGTTCTGAACATTTGGGTAAACCCTAATTCATATGTTGAAGTCCTAACCCCCAGATAATGGTAATAGTAGGTGAGGCCTCTGGGAGGTGCTTAGGTCACGAGGCTGGGGGGCTCTCATGAATGGGATTAGTGCTGTCATAACAGAGACCTGCAGGGTTCCCTTCCCGCTTCCATCGTGTGAGGACATAGAGGGGTCAGCTATGAACCAGGAAGTGGGCTCTGCCCAGAATGTGTGTGACCATGATGTCACTTTGATCTGGGACTTCCAGTCTCCAGAACTGGGAGACATAAATTTCTAAGGCGTGCAGCCTGTGGCATGTTGTTATCATAGCTTGAATACATAAGACAAGCGTCAGGAAAATCCGTGGCCATGCTTTAAAACTACCTCATGGTCACATAGTGGGCCCTCAGTAAACACATCCTGAAGGAAGGACCCACTGTTTTCATTCAGTCTGCTGGGAAGGTCCTCAGTTGCCTTCCTCATTTACTTCAAATTCAAGTTTTCTCCCCTTCAATTAGCCTTTATTTCAGGAAACTAAGCTCCATCCCTTAGTTTCTTCAGTTTATTTCTGCTCCAGAGAATGAATTATGTATAACCAGTCCCAGACAATTTTTTTTGAGTGTGCCTGAGGAGCTTAAAATAGCAAGAGAGCTAAGTCTCACCAACCTTGTAAATTAGATGCCTCAAAAATTGTCATAGGAAAGTAATTTGAAACTTTGTCCTTTCCACACATTGACAAAATCACCTTTATCTTGTTATTAGAGGATTTTTCCAAACTGGCGGTGAGATTTGGGATTCCATCAGCACCACTTGTAACTGAGAAGAGGATTGTTTTCCTCATCCATGGTGTTTTTGGACAAAGCCCTGGCTGTCTCCTTAGCCAGGTCAGGCTGTCAGTCTTATGCTTCTGTGAGATTCGGGGTTGCAATTCTGTTAGCTGCATTGATGGGTTGACCAGAGCTAACAGGAATATAACTTTGTATTCCTCATAGGAGCAATGGTTTGGTATTCACTAACTCCATGTTCTGTTTATAGAACATACTACCACAAATAATCAGAAATGACTGTATCTCCTTCTTGAGGTCCCCTTTTTGATAATGTTCCTTTGCAATTATTTAAGAACCTCAGGGCCAGGACCAGCTACATAATTTATGGGGCTCAGTGCAAAATGAAAATGCAGGATGTAAGATTTCCAGGGCATCTGGGTGGCTCAGTCGGTTAAGCGTCTGCCTTTGGCTCAGGTCATGATCCTGGGGTCCTGGGATCGAGCCCCGTGTTGGCTCCTTGCTCAGTAGGGAGCCTGCTTCTCCCTCTCCCTTTGCCTGCCACTCCCCCTGCTTGTGCTCTCTCCATCTTTGTCAAATAAATAAAATCATAAAAAAAAAAGAAACCCAAAACAAAATGTAAGAATTCCAAGATGAGTATCAAACCAAGTATATGGGGCCTTCTGTGATGGCACACATCCCATGCCCATGTAGCAGGCTCTGTTCATAGATGTATTCAAGCTAAAAGACTCCTCTAAATACCAGGCTGGGAGAGAAGAATCTGATGAGCTCACCACGATCATTGCTTTGGGTGGCCAATGGTGTCATAGTTGAAGGTCGGCCTGCATGATTCAGGGGCGCTGCTCGTCCACTACTGTGTGATGGCCTTGCTGGTCGAGTCCCTGCCCAGGCTGCCATGTTCCTATTCCTAGAGTTCCCATTATGCAATTCGTTACCATCCCTATAGCACAAACATGATGGGAGGGTAGCCAGCTCTTGGGAGAGTGTGGCATGCCAGCCCAGGTTTCTCCTACTTTTCTGAAGCTCCCTTTCAGGACTTAGTTGGCAGAACTCACCTAGCCTGTCCCAGTCTACCCTGATGGGTTTCTACAACTTTCAGTTTTGGGGGAGTAGATGTCCCTAATATTTGCACCCCGGAAGTTCCTAGATCTTGACGCTAATTTTCCTTTTCTCATCCCAGAGGTCTACATGGTAAGGGGGTGGGACCGCTCTGCTAACCTAAAGGACCAATAAATTCCTGCCTTCAAAGTGTGAAAGCGTAGAGACCCCCTTGGGTGCATATGAAGAGGCTGCATAGGTGCCCCTCCACGGAGCAGTGACAGGTGCTCCACGGGTCTTTCTTTCTGGGTTGGCCTTTGGACTAGCAGTGAAGAATTCAAGCATAAAGGCCACGTATATTTATGTCCTTATTTGGTTTGGCCTGCACAAATGATTATTATTATTTTTTAAATTTCAAACTAGTTGCCAACACTTAAATCAGGAAATTTCCCGAACAAGTCCAAATTCAGGCTCTCTGGGAAAAACCGATGTATCAGAAACACTGGGCTTACATTCCCACATCTGCTATCGGCAGAGAGGGTAGCAGCTCCCGCCAGACATGAAGCACTAGCTTTCATCTCTCACTGCCCCTGCATGCCCACTCCTTCCCTCACCTGCCTGGTCTGTGTGGGCAGTACTGGCGGGGACTGCGCAGAACCTACTGGTGCCCAGCTGGGACCAGGTGTTAAATATTTCGACTCTCACCCTTGCCTAGAGCCATTTGAGTTGCTAACCCTGTTCGGGAGAGAAGCAGCTGTCAGCTTCTTGCTAAAAAACAAATTCAAATTCTGACTCCAGGGTCACTCTGTTACACTGATTAATCTGTTAGATTGTCAGTATCCTCCGCTATTTCATTTATTGGGAGCAGAGCTTCGAGATGAAATCTAAGAGGGATTCAGAACGTCTGGCCATGTCTATACTGATGGAGTGGGGGCCCTGGGAAGCCAATTTGCATGAAGGCGGAGGCCCCTCCTGGAGGACAATTCATCCTGATGAAATGAGAAGCCCGGTACTGGAACCTGACCTTGTTAGAGGAACTCACTTGTCAGATAATGGCATGAAGTCTGACATCCTGATTTCTCTCTGCATCTAACCTTCACCGGCTCCTCTCTGGAGTCTTAGAGAGAGCAGAGCAACAAGTAAAAAGATGCAACAGTGTCTCTCTCCAGACTCTTGGGTATCCCCCTAACAGAGATAGCACAGAAAGGGGACAAAGAGACATTCTCCCATTTCTTCCCCAGGGCACTTTCTCCTCTATTCACACACCTGTAGTTTATTGGCAGGGACCTGCAGACCCTTTAGTGCTCTGCAGGAGAAGACATGTGGGCCCATCTTGGCAGCTTGTGAGTGATTAGCTAACTAATCACTCCCACCCCCTTCCAGGTCCTTAAACTGTTGCAAACAGACATAAGGAGCCAAATGGGTTCAAATCCAGAAACTGAGAGCATGGCAGGGTAGTTACATTGCTTGTAATGTTCTCCAAATATTTGAGTGTAGATAGTGGTGTCTGTGCATGTGTGTGTTAAATCTAATATATACCCTAGGAGCTGTTGGCCAACATTTCAAGAATTCTTAGTCTGGTTACCTGTTGCTGCAATAACTCACCCCACAATGTAGTGGGTTAGAAAGTGATATATTGCTATCTCCCCTGGTTCTGTGGTTGAATGGCTCAGCTGGCAGTTCCTACTTGGAGTCTTTGACAGGGTTGCAGCCTGATGACAGCTTGGGACCGCAGGCATCCGAGTCCTCAGCGGGGCTGGATGTCCAGGGCGGTGTCTTTCTTCATGTGGCTGGCACCTGGGTCGGGATGGCTGTCACAGCTGGGGTCTCGCTGGGTGTCTCCGACTTGATGTGGTCTCTCCACCTGGCTAGCTGGGGCTTCCTTACAGCATGGCAGTCTCAGGGCAGCCAGACTTCCCAGAGAGCATGGTGAGGCTGCAAGGGTTCTTACCATTTAGCCTGGGAAGCCACGTTCCATCACTTTTCCTGTCACCAAGGCTGCCTGGGATGGTTAATTTTAAGTGTCAACGTAGCTAGGCCTTGGTAACCAGATATTTGCTCAACTAGTATTTTGGATGTTTCTATGAAGGTATTTTTTAGATGATTGTAACATTTAAATCAATAGACTTTGAGGAAAGCAGAGTGCCTTTCTCAATGTGGGTGGGCCTCATGATAGACATGAAGTTGAAGGTCTTACTAGAAAAAGACTGACCTCCCCTGAAGAAGAGGGAATTCTGCTAGCAAATGGTCTTTGGACTCATCCACCATTAGCTCTTCCCTGGGTATCCAGCCTGATGGTCTACCTTGCAGATTATGGATTGGCCAGCCATGATAGAAAGAAAGAAAAAAATGAAAATTTTGAGCCAGTTCCCTGAAAGCTCTGTAGCTCTGTTTCTCTTTACTTTTCCTTTTCACCCTTGACTAAGGGTGTACCAGTTTCAGAGGCAGGGGGCTTAAAATCACAATGGGAGGGGCATCCAAGAAAATGTCCAGTCATCTTTAATTCATCACAGTTCTCATCTGAAATTCTCACTCTGGGGTTGGTTAGTTGTGTAGAAGTCACAATTTCTCATTGGTTGAATGAGTGGTGTTAAAGATATTTGTTGGGGGGCACCTGGGTGGCTCAGTCGTTAGGCGTCTGCCTTCAGCTCAGGTCATGATCCCAGGGTCCTGGGATCGAGCCCCGCATCGGGCTCCCTGCTCCGCGGGAAGCCTGCTTCTCCCTCTCCCACTCCCCCTGCTTGTGTTCCTGCTCTCACTGTCTCTCTCTCTGTCAAATAAATAAATCTTTAAAAAAAAAAAAAGATATTTGTTGGGTAGAAACACTCTATAGGCACCATACTCCTTGAGCCAAGAAGATTTAAAAACCTGACAGGCCTAATATGACAGTACCTGCTCTTGGTCTGGAAAGTTATTTATCCCTGTGTCCCCCACTTATCAGAGCACCTGTTGCTTGATCTAAACGGAGGGATTACAAGGGAATGAAATTGTCTGTTGAGCTGCTTGTTGTAAAGCTCAAGGGTAGTGAACCAAATGTGCCTGGGCTCACAGGATAGGTTGTATGATTACTTTGAGCCAGCCTACTTTAAGAAGTGATCCGACCTTGGCCACAGCAACTTCTTGCAAGACACGCCTCTAAAAGCAAGGGAAACAAAAACAAAAATGAACTATTAGGACCTCAAGAGCAAAAGCTTCTGCATGGCAAGGGAAACAGTCAACAAAACTAAAAGGCAACCTACAGAATGGGAAAGGAGATTTGCAAATGACATAACAGGTAAAGGGCTGGTATCCAAGATCTGTAAAGAACTTCTCAAACTCAACACCCAAAAAGCAAATAATCCAGTCAAGAAATGGGCAGAAGACATGAACAGACACTTCTCCAAAGAAGACATACAAATGGCCAACAGACACATGAAAAAATGCTCCATATCACTTGCCATCAGGGAAATACAAATCAAAACCACAAATCTTACACCAGTTAGAATGGCTAAAATTAACAAGACAGAAAACAAGTGTTGGTGAGGATCTGGAGAGGGGAACCCTCTTGCACTGTCAGTGGGAATGCAAGCTGGTACAGCCACTCTGGAAAACAGTATGGAGGTTCCTCAGGAAGTTAAAAATAGAGCTACCCTATGACCCAGCAATTGCACTACTGGGTTTTTACCCTAAAGATACATATGTAATGAAAAGAAGGGGCACCTGAACCCCAATGTTCATAGCAACAATACTCACAATAGCCAAACTGTGGAAGGAACCGAGATGTCCTTCAACAGATGAATGGATAAAGAAGATGTGGTACATATATACAATGGAATATTATTCAGCCATCAGAAAGGATGAATACCTACCATTTACATCAGCATGGTTGGAACTGGAGGATATTATGCTAAGTAAAATAAGTCAATCAGAGAAAGACAATTATCATATGGTTTCACTCATATGTGGAATATAAGAAGTAGCGCAGAGGATCACAGGGGAAGGGAGGGAAAACCGAATGGGAAGAAATCAGAGAGAGAGCCAAACCATGAGAGACACTTGACTCTGGGGAAAAAAAACTGAGGGTTGTGGAAAGGGAGGTGGGTGGGAAGATGGGGTAACTTGTGGTGATAGACATTAAGGAGGGGACATGGTGTGATGAGCACTGGGTGTTATATGCAACTAATGAATCATTGAACACTACACCAAAAACTAATGATGTACTATAGGTTGGCTAATTGAATTTAAATAAAAAAAAAGAAGTGATTATACAAATGAAAAATTTGGTCCAAGGCTTACTTTTGTTATAACATGCCATGCAGCAGTGAACCTTGGAAGAGCTGCATAGCTCCCACCTACCTGTAACTGTTGGCTGTGGCCAATACTGGCTCCCCCATGTCTGTCCGTGTTGAATGGCTAAATGGGCTTAGGTTTGTTTGCCCCGTAAACTTTTTCTCTCTCTCTCTAAACAAGGACCCTGGGATTCATGTGACTTTGGTTTGCCTATTTAGTTGCAGGCTAAAGGACTAAGAAATTGCAAACCCCACAGTGTGCTCCTCCCCTACTTTGCCCCATTAGGCCTTTGGTAATGGCCTTCCTCTACCCCTCTCCACACCTTTGAGAACAGTTTGCATGTTCAGCTCTCCTGACATTCGTTACTCATTGTCTCATCTCTTTCCTGCCTGGACCGTGACTCATACTTTGGGCCAGTGGTTCTCATCTGGGGACTATTTTTTTTGTCTCTCAGGGGACATTTGGGAATGTGTGGAGACCTTTCTGGTTGTCACAAATTGGGGGAGGGGTTGCTATTGGTATCTAGTGGGTAGAGGCCAGGGAGGCCGCCAAATGGCCTGCAATGCCCAGGACAGCCTCACAACAGACTTAGCAGGTCCCAGATGTCAGCTGGTGAGGCTGGGAGATGCTGCTCTCTGGGGTAATGCTCATGTCTGCTCTACAACTATAAATGCAACACAAATTCATAAACCACATATGAAGACTCTAGAACCAATGAAATTTTAATTAACAACGTTAATTGAAAGTTAAGGATGCAGTTGTTTAGCTGAAATGAACCGCTGCTCACAATATGATGTGGTCCCGACTGCCTAGGTCCTGTATGGGGGTGCGTCTGGGCGCCTAAGCCCATAACTCCCTCCCCCTCAGTATGTCTCTCCTCTCAGGCTACTAGGGGACCTTTGCTCTTAGGGCACACATTGGGGTCTTGTTGGATTTTGTTTGGCACCAGTATAATTTTCATCTGAAGTCTACCATTATCATTTCTCTCATAAACCTGTGTCAACTGATGCTTTGCTAATTGCTGACAGTATGTTCATAAACATATTTGCAAAGGAGAACCCTATAGCAATACTCAGTCCTTCAGATATACTTTTTTAAAGATTATTTATTTGAGAAGGAGAGAGTGTGTGAGCTAGCATGGGGGAGGAGGGACAGAGGGAGAGGGAGAGAGAGAGTCCCAAGCAGACTCCATACTGAGCATGGAGCCAGTCGTGAGGCTCAACCTCATCACCCAAGGTCATGACCCCAGATCATGACCTGAGCCAGAACCAATAGTCAGACACTTAACTGACTGTGCCACCCAGGTGCCCTGGTCCTTCAGTTATTTTTAAGGATTTCATAGAGATTAAGGCAGGAGACTGAAATAAAATGTTTCACAGAGAACTCATGGGACCTTGACAATCTATCCTTGCTGTCCTGTGAGGCGACGCTCTTCTGGTATTGGATGGAAATTTCGAATAGACCTCAATTCCTTCCTTGATGATGGAAATGCAGGAAGCTTCCACTGAGGGCAGAAGGTTTTGTGAACAGACACACAGCTTTCTCCTTGGCTCTTTCTGTGATGCCTCAAAGATAAAGAAAGGCCTTTCTAATAAAACCTTATCCCCAAGCTAGACAGTGGGAGGTTCTCATACTTCCCAATCAACATGTTTTGCTTTCTCAGCTCTGGCTTTCTAAATGAAATTCCCCTGTGACATGAGGATCGCAACTTGAGGTTTTTCTCTTCATGGAAGAGATTTGTTGGATTTCCTCCTTTTTCCCCTGGCTGGGGAAGTGTGCCGGCTTCTGAAGGCTATTGAATAGTGTGCGGTGCAGCCCAGCTTTGCGGAGGGCTTGTATTCTAAATTCCGCCTGGAAAATGCAAACCTTATTTCCGTACCTAATAACCACTCTGGCTGACCATATCAATCACAGAATCTTGTGTTGCTCTGTGTTAGCACCTTTTGCAAATCTAAAACAATTATGAAACCATTTAAAAACAATAATGCTTAAATGCAAACACTTAAATGTTATTAAACTGTTAGCATCTTGCTGCATTATTTCCTTGTGGTTAATTACTTTATTTCTTTATAGCTAGCCATGATGGATTGCTGGTTAGTGTGGTTTCCACTCTGTAAGAAGATATAGTTGCGTGCTCTGAAACTGTTAAGGGTGCCCACCACCACTTTCGAAACTGTTTAAAAGCATTTGGCGGGGGAAGGAGGGGTGCTCGGGGAATTCTTTAATTTAGTTTTTATTTTTAAATAAATATTTAGCTACAGTGATTTTGATGAAAAGCCCTTTACTGGCTTAATGAAGGATTTTTATGGGTCTATATAACATCAGTGTCTTAATTACTACAAATGGATAATAAACCCTTTCTCATATGTGAGAATGGGGAAACACACAGAGTGAGCACCATTAGGAACAATTGGATTTTCACTTGATAATTCAGTAAAAAAAAAATGTAAATACTGCAAATAACAGCCCAAGGGGTAGATGCTGCAGCTCCACCAGAAACCATAGAGCATAACTAATTTTTACAGAGATTTTCTCTGTGTTTTTTGGGCTGTGACAAAAGCAAAATATATATTTATGCAGGGAATGAAATCGTTGTTCATTTGGTGAGCACTAATTAATTCCTCTCTGTATGCTGGAGACATTTAATTCCTCATCATAAAAGGTCCTTGAATTTAGGACGTTGCCCAGAGAGGAATGTATGTATGACTCTATGCAAGTGGACTGTAATGTACCAGGAAGAGTGGTCTGGAGTCTCATAATGTGTGTGTGGCTTTAAGATATTCAGTTGGTTTTAGAAACTCACAGATTGCTAATACAGACTGGCCTTTGCCAGTTGAGCAAAAGGCCAATCAGAAAACAATTTCAAAGAGGTAGTAGTTTCAGTACTTTAAGTAAGAAAATGAAGAGCTGTTGAGTAGGTCTTGAATGAACTACTGAATTACCACACTCTTGATTTCCTAATCAGAGGGTTTCAAACCAGACTGTCTCCAAGAACCACCTGGAAACTAGATAAAATGAAAATCTGGGGGCTGTACTCCAAGACAGTGATTCAGCAGGTTTGTCTAGAGTCCAGAGACTTTTTTATTGAAAAGGACGACATGTACGGCCCACGTTTTGAAAACATTAGTTTCTTTGGGTAGTTTAAACATGTCCCTTGAAATTGTTCCTTTTACTTTTATTTTCTTCCCCCATTACATTTAGAGTATTTAATTCTACTCACTCCTAATCAAATGGGCCCAAATTTCAAGTTAAAAATCTTAAAGCCTGCTCATACACAGAAGAGAGATGATTTCCACTTATATACAGAGATCATTCTAGAAAAGCAATTATTTTCAAAAAGTGGCACATGATTACATAACTCTATCTTTACCTTTCTGTATAGCTCTGGTTTGAATAAAGGTAGGGCCCTGGAGAATCCAGAGTCTAAATCTGCAGAAAGAGTGTATCTCCAGCTCCAGAAACATATTTTATAGACTTCTTATAATGAGATCTTGGTTGGATCTGTCTCTACAATGATATTTGATTAAAGATTTATTGCTTTGATTGAGATATAGCATTTATTTCCAATAGCATAAAGCATTTCCTTTGCCCTATACTTTGTTTCCCTTTGGAACAATATTCTCAATATTCCATAATGTTTTATTTTTGAATGATCTGGTTATAAAACTAAAACATTTTCTTATTCTACTTCAATTCAAGGATCTATGAAACTGCCTCATTTTTCTTATCAAAAGAATGAGTCCACCATTTCTAATCCAAGAGGGTTACTGGGGTCCTATGCAATTCTTTCTTTTTAAACTAAAATTACTTAATTTTATGAAAGTATAATTGACATACAATATCCTATTAGTTTCAAGTGTACATCATAGTGATTCAGTATTTTCGTATATTACAAAATGATCTCCAAGGTAAGTCTAGTTACTATCTATCACCATACAAAGTTATTACAATATTATTGACTAGGTTCCTTATGCTGTACATTCCATCCCCATGACTTATTTTTTTATGATTGAAAGTTTGTACTTCTTTTTTTTTTTTTAAAGATTTTATTTATTTATCTGAGAGAGAGAGAATGAGAGAGAGCAAGCACATGAGAGGGGGGAGGGTCAGAGGGAGAAGCAGACTCCCTGCCGAGCAGGGAGCCCGATGCGGGACTGGATCCCGGGACTCCAGGATCATGACCTGAGCCGAAGGCAGTCGCTTAACCAACTGAGCCACCCAGGCGCCCGAAAGTTTGTACTTCTTAATCCCCTTCACCTATTTCTCCCATTCCCTCAATTCCTCCCTCCCCTCTGCTGACCAACTGTTTATTTCCTGTATCTGACTTTGTTTCTGTTTTGTTTTGTTTTGTTTTTTTTTGGATTCCACGTATGAGTGAAATCATACAATTTTTGTCTTTTTCTGACTTATTTCACCTGGCATAATATCCTCGAGGCCCATCCACATTGTTGCAAATGGCAAGATCTCATTTTTTTCATGGCTGAATAATATTCCATTGTGCATGTGTACGTGCATGTGTGTGTATATTTACCACATCTTTTTAATCCATTGAACTATTGATGGACATTTACATTGCTTCCTTATCTTGGCTATTGTAAACAATGATGTAATAAACATAGAGGTACACATCTCTTTGAATTGGTGTTTTTGTTTTCTTTGGATAAATACCCAGAAGTGAGATTGTTGGATCATGTGGTAGTTCTGTTTTGAATTTTTGGGGGGGAACCTCCACACTGTTTTTTTATTGTAGCTGCACCAATTTACAGTCCTCCCAATAGTGCATGAGGATTCCCTTTTCTCAGTGTTCTTGCCAACACTTGTTATTTTTTTCCTTTTGATAATAGTCAACTACTAAGTGTGAGGCGATATCCCATTGCAGTTTTGATTTGCATTTCCCTGACAATGAGTGATGCTGAGCATCTTTTCATGTGCCTGTTGGCCATCTGTATGTCTTCCTTGGAAAAAAGTCTTTTCAAGTCTCCTACCCATTTAAAAAAAATCATATTGTTTGTTTATTTTTTTATATAGAATTGTTTAAGTTCTTTATATCTTTGGGATATTAACCCCTTACCAGATATATGATTTGCAAATATCTTTTCCCATTCAGTGGGTTGCTTTTTCATTTTGTTGGTTTCCTTTGCTGTGCAAAAGCTTTTTACTTGGATGTAGTCCCATTTGTTTATTTTAGCTTTTCTTGCCCTTGTCTGTGGAGCCTGGTTCAAAAAAATATTCCTAAGATCCTAAGACTGATGTCAAAGAGATTACTACTCATTTTTTCTTCCAGGAGATTTAGGGTTTCAGGTCTTAAATTCATGTCTTTAATTCATTTTGAATTTGTTTTTGTATATGGTGTAAGAGAGTGGTCTAGTTTCATTCTTTTGCATGTAGCTGTCCTGTTCTCCTAGCACATTTATTGAAAAGACAGTCTTTTCTCCATTGTATACTCTTGCCTCTTTTGTCATAGATGGACTATGTATGTGTGGGTTTATTTCTATTCTATTGATCTATGTGTCTGTTTTCATGCCAGTACCATACTGTTTTGATCTCTTTAGCTCTGTGTTATAGTTTGAAATCATGGAGTGTGATGCTTCCAGCTTTGTTCTTTCTCGAGGTTGCTTTGATTATTCAGGATCTTTTGTGGTTCCACACAAATTTTAGGGTTCTTTGTTTTAGTTCTCTGAAAAATGCCATTGGTATTTTAATGGGGATTGCATTGAATCTGTAGATAGCTTTGGATAGTATGGACATTTTAACAGTATTCTTTTATTCCATGAACACAGAATATCTTTCTATTCATTTGTGGTGTTTTTAATTTCTTTCATCATTGTCTTATAGTTTGCAGGATACAGATCATTTACCTCCTTGGTTAAATATATTTCTAGGTGGTTTATTCTTTTAAATGCAATTGTAAATGGGATATTTTCTTAATTTCTCTTTCTAATAGTTTGTTATTTGTGTATAGAAGCATGACCAATTTCTGTATATTAATTTTGTATGCTGCAACTTTACTGAATTCATTTGTTCTAATAGTGTTTTGGTGGAGTCATTAGGGTTTTTCCTATATAGTATCATGTCATCTGTGCATAGTGACAGTTTTACATCTTCCTTTCCAATTAGGATATAATTTACTTCTTCTTCTTTTTTTTACTTGATTGCCAGGGCTAGGATTTCCAATACTATGTTGGAATAAAAGTGGTGAGAGTGGGCATCCTTACCTTGTTCTTGATCTTAGACAAAAACTTTTAGTTTTTCACCATTGACTATGATGTTAGCTGTGGGTTTGTCACGGCCTTTTATTCTGGCCTTTATTTTGTTGAGAGTTTTTAATCATAAATAGACATTAAATTTTGTGAGATGCTTTTTCTACATCTATTGAGATGATCATATGATTTTTATACTTTGTTTTGTTGATGTGATGTATCACATTGATTGTTTTATGGATGTTGAATCATTCTTGCATCCCTGTAATAAATCCCACTTGATAGTGGTGTTTGATCCTTTTTAATGTATTGTTGAATTCAATTTGATAACATTTTGTTGAGTATTTTTGCATCCATATTCATCAGGGATATTGGAGTGTCATTTTTTTTCTTTTTGTGGTGTCTTTGGTTTTGGTATCAGGGTAATGAGGGCCTTATAAAATGAGTTTAGAAGCATTCATCCCTCTTCAGTTTTTTGGAACAATTTGAGAAGGATAGGTACTAATTCTTTTATTTATTTATTTATTTATTTATTTATTTATTTATTTATTTATTTATTTATTTATTTGACAGAGAGAGACACAGCGAGAGAGGGAACAGAAGCAGGGGGAGTGGGAGAGGGAGAAGCAGGCTCCACGCAGAGCAGGGAGCCCGATGTGGGACTCGATCCCAGGACCCTGGGATCATGACCTGAGCCGAAGGCAGTTGCTTAACCGACTGAGCCACCCAGGTGCCCGGATAGGTACTAATTCTTTAAATATTTGGTAGAATTCAACTATGAAGCCATCTGTCCTGGAATTTTTTTTTTTTTTTTGAGGGAGGTAGTTTTTAAGTTACTGATTGAATTTCATAACTTGTAATTGCCCTAGAAAATATTTAGATTTTCTTTTCCCTTGTGATCCAGTCTCAGAAGGTTGTGTTTCTAGGAATTTACCCATTTCTTGCAGGTTTCCCAATCTGTTGACTAACTATTCATAGTACTCTCTCAGGATCCTTTGTCTTTCTGTGGTGTCAATTGTAACTTCTCTTTCATTTATGATTTTATTTATTTGGACCTTCTCTCTTTTTCTTGATAAGTCTGGCTAGAGGTGTATTGATTTTGTTTATCTTTTTAAAGAACCAGCTTTTAGTTTCATTGACTTTTTAGTCTCTTTTTCATTTATATTCATTCTGATCTTTATTATTTCCTTCCATGAACTTTGGGCTTTGTTTTTATAGTTCCTTTAGGTATAAAGTTAGATTGTTTATTTGGGATTTTTCTTGTTTCTTGAGGTAGACCTGTATTGCTATTAACTTCCCTCTTAAAACTGCTTTTGCTGCATCCTATAGATTTTGGAAAGTTGTGTTTCCCTTCTCATTTGCCTCGGGGTTTTTTTTTTTTTTTTTCCCGCTCTGATTTCTTTTTTAACTCATTGGTGGTTTAATCTACGTGTTTGTGGGTTTTTTTCTAGTTTTCTTCTTGTAATTGATTTCTAGTTTCATACAGTTGTAGTTGGAAAAGATGCGTGATATGATTTCAGTCTTCTTAAATTTATTGAGATCTGTTTTGTGGCTTAGCACCTATCCCAGAGAATGCTCCAGGTATATTTGAGAAGAATGTGTATTCAATAGTTTTTGGATGGGAAGTTCTGTATGTCTTTTAAGTCCATTTGGTCTAATGTGTTGCTTAAGACCAATGTTTCCTTAATGATTTTCTGTCAGGATGATCTATTCATTCATGTCAGTGGGGTGTTAAAGTCACTTGCTATTATTGTATTGCTGTCAGTTTCTTCTTTTATATCTTTTAATATTTGCCTTATATATTTAGGTGTTTCTATGTTGAGTGATAAATATTTAATGAATGTTATATCCTCTTCTTGGATTCACCTCTTTATCATTATATAATGCCCTTCTTTGTCTTCTGTTATAGTCTTTGTTTCAGAGTGTATTTGTCTGATAGGAGTATTGCTACCAGCTTTCTTTTCAATTTGCGTGGAATATCTTTTTCTGTCCTTTCACTTTCAGTTTGTGTGTGTGTGTTTAGATCTGAAATGAGTCTTTTATAAGCAGCATGTAGTTGGGTCTTGTTTTTTCATCCATTCAGCAACCCTCTGTCTTTTGATTGGAGCATGATCCATTTACATTTAAAGTACTCATTGGGGATGACTGGGTGGCTCAGTTGTTAAGCGTTTGCCTTCGGCCAGGGTCTTGGGATAGAGCCCCACATCGGCTCCCTGCTCCGCTGGAAGTCTGCTTCTCCCTCTCCCACTCCCCTGCTTGTGTTCCCTCTCTTAAATAAATCTTTAAAAAAAAAAATAAGGTACTCATTGACGGGTATGTACTTACTGCTATTTTATAGTTTCCTGGTTGTTTTTATAGTTCTTCTCTGTTCCTTTCTTCTTCTCTTGGTCTTGTGGTTTGATGGTTTTCTTTTTAAAGATTTTATTTATTTGAGAGAGAGAGAGACAGTGAGCATGAGTGGGGGTGGAGGGAGAAGCAGACTCTCTGCTGAGCAGGGAGCCTGACATGGAGCTCAATCCCAGGACCCTGATATCATGACCTGAGCCTAAAGCAGACGCTTAACTGACTGAGCCACCCAGGTGCCCCGGTTTTCTTTTCTTTTTAAAAATTTTATTTATTTATTTGAGAGAGAGAGGGAGCAGGAGAAGCAGACTCCCTGCTAAGTGGGGAGCCCAATGTGGGGCTCTATCCCAGGACCCTAAGATCATGACCTGAGCTGAAGGCAGACGCTTAACTGACTGAGCCACCCAGGCACCCTGGTTTGATGGTTCTCTTAGTGTTATGTTTGGGTTCCTTTTCTCATTATTTTTGTGTGTGTATTATTAGGTTTTTGGTTTGTGATTACCATGAGGTTCATATAATCAACCTATATATATGGCAATCTGTTTCAAACTGGTAATTGCTTCAGTTTGAATACATTCTGAATGTACTATGTTTGTACTCCTCCATCCCATGTTTTATGTTTTTGACATCGTATTGCATTCTTCAGCTCTCAATTGTTCTTTTCTTAGATTTTCTGACAATTTGTTGAAGCTCTCATTGTGTTCCTCCATTCTTCTCCCAAGTTTGGTGAGCATCTTTATGATCAATACTTTGGACTCTTTATCACGTCAATTACTTCTAATTCATTAGAGTATTTCCCCCTGGAGTTTTATCTTATTCTTTTGTGAAACATATTCTTCTGTCCTCTAATTTTGTTTGATTTTCTGTGTTTGTGTCTGTGAATTCAGTAGAACATCTACCTCTCCCTGAAGGAGTGGCCTTGTGTAGGAGCAGCTGATGTGGACTGCATATTCCTGACAGCTTTGGCAGACCAGCTGGAGCTAGGACAGATTTGGGCCAGGCAGGTCCCAAGGCCTGTCATGTCAGGGCCACCCTGGCTGGATGCTGGAGTTGCAGTGGGCATGGACCGGGGTCTCAGGGTATATTTCACCTGGGCCACCTTGGTGGGGTTGTGGGAACTGAAGCAGGCATGGGCCCCAGTCTGGCTGGCTGGCTAGGGTGCCTGAACCCCGCTTCCATTTATGCCATCGTAGTGGAGGTGGAACAGGAAAAATGGCACTCAGCAGTGCCTCTTACCCCAGAGAGAGTTCCAGCAGTTCCCTGTCCATTTGGCAGTTGATCTAGGGTTAGTAAATGGATTTCCTTCACTTATAGTCTAGTTGCCTTTTAAACCACTTTTTATTCGCTTTGCCCCAGGGCAGGTGGGTCTGCACATGAACTACTTAGTTATATCCCTCCTTAATACGGTTGCCTTATGGGGGTTGGGATTCTCATCATTTCCATGTCTCCATCTGTCCCACCCTTTTCTAAGAGGTCTCTCTGCCCTTTGTTGTGCAGAAGCTATTTAATCAGCCCTCAGTTCTTCAGGAGGAATTGCTCTCTATGTAAGTATGGATGTGGTGTGTCTATGGGAGGAGGTGATTTCAGGGTCTTCCTATGCTGCCATCTTGAACCACCTTCTCTGTTATCCTACATACTTCTTATATTTTACTTCTCAGTTTAAAAATTGAGGCTTAAGTTTTGATTCAAAAAGTAATATATTTTCAATTATTGAAAGATTAGATTAGTACAAAGGAGAAAATGAAAATTGCTCATTTCTCTCTGACATAATTTTGTTAATATTTTGGCACAGTTGACTTTCCATCTTCCAAATCTAGATTATGCTAAAAAAAGTTTTACAGTACTTCCTCTTAGGAAGTTATTAAGAACATCTAGTTTATATGGCCACATTTTGTCTTCCTTTGGGACCAGCTCCTAAGAGGAGAAAGCACTGTGTGGTTGTTGGGGGCGCCTCAGAGTCTTTGTAGCAATTCTGTTGTCAGCTCCTTTCCAAACTTGTTGTCCTCCTAATCATTAAGAAATTTTGTGAGATTCAATTTGGGGACCAGTGAAAGAAATTTCTTCCTTCTTCCTTCCTTCTTGTCCTCTATCTACCTTCCTTCCCATTCTTCCTCCTCTCTCTCTCTGCCCTTCTCATTTCTTTCCTCAGCTGGCCCTTGATGGGTAAAAACACAGGCCTTCCCATGGGGATCTTACCAATCAATACCCACGTGACACACTAGAGATGTAGATTTTTCTCAGTTGTGACTGCTGTAATTTGATATTTGCCATGCCAATAGCCACCACATGTTCTTTTAGTTAAATGACATTTATTTGACATCCTTTGTCACATGAGTAATCTTTATTCTATGCAGTCCATTTATCTTCTTTCAGTCTTTCAGCGACAATCTTTGTTCAAATAATAACAGTACCATGTATCCATCAGTTACTGAGCATTACAGTGTGCCAGGTGCTTGGTGTGAATGCTTTAAGTATATTTACTCACCTAATCCTTGCACACCCCTTAGAGGTCAATGGTGGCATCATGATTTGACAGGAGAGGAGGCAGTGAGGCTCAGAGGGTTAAGGAATTTGCCTTAACATGGTAGAGATGATAAATGGTGGAGCTGGGATTCCAATCCTAGTTTCTTGGATGCTAAAGTCAGTGAATTAATCAAATGTTCCCCGAACAATTGAAGGAACTTTATAGAATGGCATTAAGATGTCTGCCAGATGAGTGACCTCATAGAACAGAATAGGTTTATTTCCCTAGGAAGTTCAGGGAAATGAAAAGAATCCTGTGAACTCTCTCAAGGCCCAAGCTCTAATGGACTTGTTCTCAAGTCCTACTCACCAAGTCTCTCAAGTCAGGGAATTCCAAACTTGAGGTTTACTCCTGAGGCTCTGTCTACATTCGGTGATGCCCAAGGCTCTAGTTTGGCATTTTGAACAAAGCCCTTGGAGGACTCAGACAGTGATGTGCTTCATGTCACATCCATAGGAAGTCTTACCAGGAACTGTTGTCTAACTGGGTTAGTCATAAAGCAGACAAAACATGGTAGGTTATGAAAACACTCTGTTTGCTTAGCCGGGGTGGGTCATGGAATGAGTGCTGGTGAAATGAGATCTGGTCTCTCTCATGTAAAGATGGTAAATCTTTAGGCAAAGGGAAGGTAGAGATCTGTGTGACTCTGGGAAGTCTGTCCTAGAAGAAAGGATGTAGATACCGATGGGACCTCAGAATAAGCTCCATTAGGCAATCCCGAAATGCCAAAAAACCTGAATTTGCTTTTAAGCAAATTTAGGAGATAGTTTCTTGAGAAAAAGAAATCAAGAATCCAAGCTCTTGATCTTTTTTTTGAGACTGATGGTAGAGGGAAATAAAGTTTTCCTTTTCAATAAAGACTTAGATGTAGTAGCCACCCGCTATATCTGAGACGTCCTTTCTCTATACAACAAAATGATTTTCAGTAACAAGTATGAAATAAAACAAGTAATAGTAACAGAAAAGAGATGCAGACAGTCCAAATGTTCCTTTTTTTTTTTTAAGAGAGGGAGAGACGAGTAGGGAAGGGGAGAGGGAGAGAGAGAATCTTAAGCAGGCTCCATGCCCAGCACAGAACCTGACATGGGGCTCCATATCATGACCCTGAGAGCTTGACCTGAGCCTAAATCAAGAGTCAGACGCTTAACCAACTGAGCCACCCAGGTGCCCCAAATGTTCTTTTTTGACTTAATGTATAATGATGCCCTTGAAAAATAAAACAAAATATTACTGCATCAAAAAGGAAAAAAAACCAAAACAATGGATTAGAACTTTAAATCATATTGTGTTTTTTGACAAAAAAAGAGAATCCTTATATTCCTTTGCAGCAATAAATACAGTTTTTGTTTTCAAGGCTCCTACAAATTTGACAATGACTTTAATGAAGTTGATCTTCACGGCTATGGGGTCAGTAGATGGTAGAGCCAGTTTTGCCAATCTAGCTTTACTCACAGTTGATCAGAGAATGTTTTCTATTTTAATTTTAAAACATTTCTTTCACATGAAGCAACAGATTCTCAAATAGTTGGGAGAAATCTTAAACATAAGGCTAAATTTCACGGGGATCCATACAATTTTTATATCACAGCTTCCAGAAGGTCACAACATCACCCATGTCTGTTTTTATTCAGGTTGGATTCTGGTAGCTCTCAAATACCTTTGCAGTTGAAAAAATTTAAACAAAGACATCCAAGGGGTCATACCAAATGACAGTTGGAGTAACTCAAATTCTTTCTTGTTCTTTGCATCTGTTATGTTGTCTTTATTGAATTTGAAGCTCCTGTTCAAACACAGAATTTTGTTGCACCACAAGGGGTTGGAGATAGAAACTGTGCACAAGCTCAAACCATTAGGAACTTGATCTTGAAACCAACACATGCAATTCCAAGTTCCTGTTTGTTGGGAATGACTGTATAATTAATTCTCAGAGTTTACTTTCACATAGAGTATGATTATGAAAATATAAGTAGCAAAATCATGCTAATTTGAAGCTTACATACATGTTACTAAAAGTGAATTGAGTAACTGGTTACTCAGTTCAGTTTAGTAAACCCGTTAGTTGAGCAATTGTTTAGAACTTAGACCAATGGAAGTGATGTTTTTGTTAGTGTTTTTAAGGGAAGAGTATTTTTTTCTTTGATATTCTTTAGGAGTGCTAGCTTATGGTGATAATAAAATGAAGACTAAGCAGTTCTACTGTTTTTTTTTTTTAAGATTTATTTATTTTAGAGAAAGAACGCACATGCAGGGGGAGGGGCAGAGAGAGAGGGAGACAAGCAGGCTTCCTACTGAGCGGGGAGCCCGACGAGGTCGCGGGGCTCCATCCCAGGACCCTGAGATTGTGACCTGAGCCAAATCCAAGAGTCAGATGCTTAACTGACTTGAGCCTCCCAAGTGCCCCTTTTTCAAAATTCTCTACAGTCAGTGCACTTTGTTATTGCCTGAACTTGGGGAGGATCACCCACTCCCACCCCTCCCTTTGGGCTTTGGCATATCCCTGCTTAAAGGATTGCTTGGGATTCAGGTGTTTTCAGCTATTTCTGATATATTTCTCAAATGAAGGATCCTGGAGGGCAACCTGGGTGAGGGTTGGGATTCTTTGGAAATGAAGCCTGATGAAGGAGATCCCCAGTCTGAGCCTATGAACCCACTGCCTCACTGTGATGAAAATAGGAGCTTGGTGTTACTCCCCAGGGGGAGTGAATTTGCCTCAGCCATTGGCATGCTCACTCCCAGTCCCCAGGGAAATCACTGGTCAGGTGTCTCACCACAGTCAGAATGCCTTGTGACCCTGGTAAATGGATTGGAAAGAGTTTGGATCTCTTTTTTTTAAAAAAATTTATTATGTTATGTTAGTCACCATACAATACATCATTAGTTTTTGATGTAGTGATCCACGATCCATTGTTTTCGTATAACACCCAGGGCTCCATGCGGTACGTGCCCTCCTTAATACCCATCACTGGGCTAACCAATCCCCCCTCCCCCCTCCCCTCTAAAACCCTGTTTGTTTCTCAGGTCCATAGTCTCTCATGGTTCATCTCTCCCTCCAATTCCCCCCCCCCATTTTTCCCTTCCTTCTCCTAATGTCCTCCATGTTATTCCTTATGTTCCACAAATAAGTGGAACCATATGATAATTGACTTTCTCTGCTTGACTTATTTCACTTAGCATAATCTCCTCCAGTCCCATCCATGTTGATGTAAAAGTTGGGTATTCATCCTTTCTGATGGCCGAGTAATATTCCATTGTATATATGGACCACATCTTCTTTATCCATTCATCTGTTGAAGGGCATCTCGGCTCTTTCCACAGTTTGGCTATTGCGGACATTGCTGCTATGAACATTGGGGTGCATATGGCCCTTCTTTTCACTACATCTGCATCTTTGGGGTAAATACCCAGTAGTGCAATTGCTGGGTCATAGGGTAGCTCTATTTTTAAATTTTTGAGGAACCTCCACACTGTTTTCCAAAGTGGCTGTACCAACTTGCATTCCCACCAACAGTGTAAGAGTGTTCCCCTTTCTCCACAACCTCTCCAACATTTGTTGTTTCTTTCCCTGTCCATTTTGGCCATTCTAACTGGTGTAAGGTGGTATCTCAGTGTGGTTTTGATTTGGATTTCCCTGATGGCTAATGATGATGAACATTTTTTCATGTGTCTGTTAGCCATTTGTATGTCTTCTTCAGAGAAGTGTCTGTTCATCTCTTCTGCCCACTTTTTGACTTGATTATTTGTTTTTTGGGTGTTGAGTTTGGGAAGTTCTTTATAGATTTTGGATACCAGCCCTTTATCTGTACTGTCATTTGCAAATATCTTCTCCCATTCTGTGGGTTGCCTCTGTTTTGTTGACTGTTTCCTTTGCTGTGCAGAAGCTTTTTATCTTGATGAAGTTCCAAAAGTTCATTTTTGCTTTTGTTTCACTAGCTTTTAGAGATGTACCTTGAAAGAAGTTGCTGTGGCCGATGTCAAAGAGGTCACTGCCTATGTTCTCCTCTAGGATTTTGATGGATTCCTGTCTCACATTGAGGTCTTTCATCCACTTTGAGTTTATCTTTGTGAATGGTGTTAGAGAATGGTCGAGTTTCATTCTTCTGCATGTGGCTGTCCAATTTTCCCAGCACCGTTTATTGAAGAGACTGTCTTTTTTCCATGTTTTTTTCCTGCTTTGTCAAAGATTATTTGACCAGAGAGTTGAGGGTCCATATCTGGGTTCTCTATTCTGTTCCATTGGTCTGTATGTCTGTTTTTGTGCCAGTACCATGCTGTCTTGGTGATCACAGCTTTGTAATATAGCTTGAAATCGGGCAATGTGATGCCCCCAGCTTTGTTTTTCTTTTTCAACATTTCCTTGGCGATTCGGGGTCTTTTCTGATTCCATACAAATTTTAGGATTGTTTGTTCCAGCAACTTGAAAAATGTCATTGGAATTTTGATCGGGATGGCATTGAAGGTATAGATTGCTTTGGGTAGCATAGACATTTTAACAATGTTTATTCTTCCGATCCATGAGCATGGAATATTTTTCCATCTTTTTGTATCTTCTTCAATTTCTTTCATGAGTGTTTTGTAGTTCCTAGAGTATAGATCCTTTACCTCTTTGGTTAGGTTTATTCCAAGGTATCTTATGGTTTTTGGTGCTATTGTAAATGGAATCGTTTCTTTAATTTCTCTTTCAACAGTTGTGTTGTTAGTGTATAAGAAAGCAACTGATTTCTGTGCATTGATTTTGTATCCTGCCACATTACTGAATTGCTGGATGAGTTCTAGTAATTTGGGGGTGGAGTCTTTTGGGTTTTCCACATAAAGTATCATGTCGTCTGCGAAAAGAGAGAGTTTGACTTCTTCTTTGCCAATTTGAATACCTTTTATTTCTTTTTGTTGTCTGATTGCTGTTGCTAGGACTTCTAGTGCTATGTTGAACAACAGTGGTGAGAGTGGGCACCCTTGACGTGTTCCTGATCTTAAGGGAAAGGCTCTCAGCTTTTCCCCATTGAGGATGATATTCGCTGTGGGTTTTTCATAGATGGATTTTATGAGCTTGAGGAATGTTCCCTCTATCCCTATACTCTGGAGAGTTTTAATCAGGAAAGGATGTTGTATTTTGTCAAATGCTTTTTCTGCATCAATTGAGAGGACCATATGGTTCTTCTCCCTCCTCTTATTAATGTGTTCTATCACATTGATTGATTTGCGAATGTTGAACCACCCTTTCATCCTGGGGATAAATCCCACTTGGTTGTGGTGGATGATCCTTTTAATGTATTGTTGGATCCTATTAGCTAGGATTTTGTTGAGGATTTTGGAATCCATATTCATCAGAGATATCTGTCTGAAATTCTCCTTTTTGATGGGGTCTTTGCCTGGTTTGGGGATTAAGGTAATGCTGGCCTCATAGAATGAGTTTGGAAGTTTTCCTTCTGTTTCTATTTTTTGAAACAGCTTCAGTAGAATAGGTATTATTTCTTCTTTGAATGTTTGATAGAATTCCCCAGGGAATCCATCAGGCTCTGGACTCTTGTTTTTTGGGAGGTTTTTGATCACTGCTTCAATCTCGTTACTGGTTATTGGCCTATTCAGGTTGTCAATTTCTTCCTGTTCAGTCTTGGCAGCTTATAGGTTTCCAGGAAGGCCTCCATTTCATCCAGATTGCTCAGTTTATTGGCAATTGTTGATAATAATTTCTAATAATTGTTTCTATTTCCTTGGTGTTGGTCGTGATCTCTCCCCTTTCATTCATAATTTTATTAATTTGGGTCCTTTCTCTCTTCTTTTGGATAAGTCTGGCCAGTGGTCTATCAATCTTATTAATTCTTTCAAAGAACCAACTTCTAGTTTCATTGATCTGATCTACTGTGTTTCTGGTTTCTAATTCATTGATTTCTGCTCTAATTTTAATTATTCCTCTTCTAATGCATGGCTTAGGCGTCGTTTGTTGCTTTTTCTCTAGTTCTTTAAGGTGTAGAGTTAGTTGGTGAATTCAGGATTTTTCTATTTTTTTGAGTGAGGCTTGGATGGCTATGTATTTCCCCCTTTGGACCGCCTTTGCAGTATCCCATAGGTTTTGGACCGATGTGTTTTCATTCTCATTGATTTCCATGAATTGTTTGAGTTCTTCTTTGATTTCTTGGTTGACCCAAACATTCTTGAGCAGAGTGGTCTTTAGCTTCCAAGTGTTTGAATTTCTGCCACATTTTTTCTTGTGATTGAGTTCCAGTTTTAGAGCATTGTGGTCTGAGAATATGCAGGGAATAGTCTCAATCTTTTGGTATCGGTTGAGACCTGATTTGTGACCCAGTATATGGTCTGTTGTGGAGAAAGTTCCATGTGCGCTCGATAAGAATGAGTATTCTGTTGTTTTAGGGTGGAATGTTCTGTAAATATCTATGAGGTCCATCTGGTCCAATGTATCATTCAAAGCTCTTGTTTCCTTGTTGATTTTCTGCTTGGATGATCTGTCCATTGCTGAGAGTGGAGTATTGAGGTCTCCTACAATTAACGTATTGTTATCAATATGACTCTTTATTTTGGTTAACAGTTGGCTTATGTAGATGGCTGCTCCCATGTTGGGGGCATAGATATTTACAATTGTTAGATCTTCTTGTTGGATAGACCCTTTAAGAATGATATAGTGTCCTTCTGTGTCTCTTATTATAGACTTTAGTTTAAAATCTAATTTGTCTGATATAAGAATTGCTACCCCAGCTTCTTTTGAGGTCCGCTGGCATGGAAGATAGATCTCCATCCCTTCACTTTCAGTCTGGATGTATCTTTAGGTTCAAAATGAGTCTCTTGTAGACAGCATATGGATGGGTCCTGTCTTTCTATCCAATCTGCAACCCTGTGCCGTTTTATGGGAGCGTTTAGGCCATTCACGTTGAGAGTGATTATCGAAAGATATGAATTAATTGTCATCATGTTGCCTGTGAAGATGTTGTTTTTATAGATCGTCCCTGTAAATTTCTGTTGTAGATCACTCTTGGGGTCTTTTCCTTTTATAGAATCCCCCTTAATATTTCTTGCAGGGCCAGCTTAGTGGTCACATATTCTTTCAACTTCTGCCGGTCGTGGAAGCTCTGCATCTCTCCATCCATTCTAAATGAAAGCCTTGCTGGATAAAGTATTCTTGGCTGCATGTTCTTCTCATTTAGTACCCTGAATATGTCTTGCCAGGCCTTTCTGGCTTGCCAGGTCTCTGTGGATAGGTCTGACGTTATTCTGATGTTCCTCCCCCTGTACATAAGGAATCTCTTCCCCCTAACTGCCCTTAAGATGGTTTCCTTGGTTCTAAGATTTGCAAGTTTTACTATTACATGCCGGGGTGTTGGCCTGTTTTCCTTGATCTTAGGAGGGGTCCTCTCTGCCTCTAGGGCTCGAATGTTTGTTTCATTCCCCAGATTAGGGAAGTTCTCAGCCATGATTTGCTCAAATACATCTTCTAGCCCTCTCTCTCTCTCCACTCCCTCCAGGATTCCAATTATTCTGACATTGGAACGCCTCATGGTGTCACTTATTTCTCTGATTCTATTTTCATGGATTCTGAGTTGTTTTTCCCTGGCCTCCTTTTTCCCCTTTTTATCTATTATACTGTCTTCCAGATTGCTTATTCTCTCTTCTGTCTCAGTTACCCTAGCTGTTAGATTATCTAGATTGGATTGGATCTCATTGATAGCATTTTTAAGTTCTGCCAATTCCCCTTTTATTTCTGCCCTTAGAGACTCTATGTTGCCATTAATTGATTTCTCCATTCTAGCCATTGTCTTCACAATTGCTAGCCTGAATTCCAGCTCCGACATCTTGGTTATATCTGCATCCATTTGTAAATCTGCAGCGTAAGTCATAATCTCTGAGTCTTTTCTGTTTTGGGGGCTCCTCCTCCTAGTCATTCTGTTGATGGGTGTTTGAGGGAATGTATAGAGTCCAAATTATTGACCAGAACCCAAGCAAGATGCACCTGTTTTCTTGGGACCTTAGGGTTGCTGGCCTCTTGTTTTCCCAGCCTGTCTTCTGGGGGAGGGGCCTGCCATGCTGTTACTCAGGCAACCCTGTTTGGGCGGAGTTGCCCTGTGCCACTGTGGTGGGGGATGGGCTCAGTGGGAATCAATCTTTGGGGCTTTTGTTCTCTGGCGCCTTTTCCTGGCGGCTTTCCGCGTCTCTTCTGCGAGTCAGAGCAGAAGAGACCGTTTCCAACCCTCTGCCTCAGAGCAGAGAGACCTCAGTCTGTTCTTCAGTGAGCTCTCCAGCCCAACTGTCTCCAGATTGTCCGTGCTGCTATAAACTGCAGCGTCCTGGGTTGTGCGCCCCTCCGCAGCGCTCCCAGTCCTGCCTCCAGGTCGGGGCACGTCTCTGCCCTTTGTGCTTCTAAAACCGCCAGCCACTCCCTGTTCATGCACGCGTGTAACTCCGCCACTTGGGGTTCTGTCCTGGGGACTGCAGTTCGCGTGCGTGCGACTTCACTGCTCGGGGTTTCCACGCGGGGGGGGGGAGGGGGTTGCAGTTCACCGGCGGGACTCTGGCACACCGGGTTTCCATCTTGGAGGCTGCAGTTCGCGTGCATACAACCGTTGCTTCAGTTTCTGTCCGGGGGGCTGCGGTTCGCGTGCGCGCGACCCCGCAGGTCTGGTTTTCCACCCCAGGGGCTGCCCTAAAGTCCTTTCCTGATGCTACTGGTCTGCGAGTCTGTGCCCCGTCTGCAGCGCGCGAGGCTGTTGCTCACCGGTGGTGTACGATCCCCACGGCCAGGCGCCCTCCCGCTGCCGTTTATCCTCCAATATCTGCCCGCAGAATCACGGCTCTCCCCTTCGTACCTCAAAACCAACCGCCTGCGATATTCTGTTTGTAGAGATCCAGTTCTTCTTACATCTCAGGCTGGTTTCGTGGGTGCTCAGAGTGGTCTGGTAGATATCCAGCTCAATTCTGGGGACCAGTTGAAATAGGGTCCCCTACTCCTCCGCCATCTTTCCCCCCTCTCCTTTGGATCTCTTTCTAACTTGAGTTCTTTAGGGGGTGCTCCAGCATACCAACCCTCCCTCTTTCTACCAGAGGCAGAAGTAGTGCCAACCTAGCTCTCTAGGCTATGCCAGCGAGTTGTTCTTACTAGCTGTGTTTATTCCCTTCCCCAGTTGCATTTCTTCCCCAGTGCATTAACAGCACACTGTAATCTTGATCAGGTAATCACATTAGGAGATAGTCCCCTTGCTGGACAATCTCATCAGAAATTCCCCTGGAGAAAAAAAACTAGTATTAAATTTGTCAGAGGGAATCCTAATTCCATTCAATACATCCTCTCTAAAACATATCCCTCTCCCAGTGAGACCAGAAAGATCTATGCATTCATTCTTATCTTGCTAGTGCTCACTTCTTAGAGATTTTATTTTTACTATAGAAATGATAAATACAGCAAGCGTATTCCATTTGGTTTTCATTGTGAGGTAAAATACTTATTGAAATGAGCAACATTGGGAGCCTCTGTTAATAAGTCCATAGAACATCTGGATGAGAGGTAAAGAAAATGTTTTTGCAGGTTTTTTGGGGGAAACAAATGGGCCTTGGGTTGCTGGAGGTAAGGGTCTGAAAGCATTTTGTCTCATATGAAAGATGAAGCATGTTTAGGCCAGGAGGCCAAGGAGACATGAATCATGGAAACCAAAGCCTGTTAGGCATAACATTATGTATGAAGGTTTGTTTGCCAGTCCTGGGTCTATTGTCTGGGATCCACCCTGGGGCAGGAGGGTTGGCCCCTGTGGGCTGCTTCATTCAGAAACTTCTCAAGTTTCTGAATCACCTGGCTGGATTGGGCTAATGGGATTTGTGGATGGGAGGTCAAAGGGCAGAGGGAGGGGCAAACCAGGTAATTCTTCCTCCCATCCCTACCTTTTTGTCTTGAATCATGTCTCCCTCAGTCGCTGTGGTTCCTCTGTGGCCTCAGGCATGCAGTGATTCCAGATTTGGTGGTGGCCCCAACCCCTGGGCTGGGACAAGGCCACTTTTTGTCTCTGTTTATTCAGGGTGGTAATAGTTTCCTGCTGTTGCAGCTCTCTGGAGCTGCCTCTCTGTCCTACATTGGCTTCTCAGCTCTTTCCTCCCTTAGGTAACCAATTGCCTGATTTAAGTTCCCTCTGCTTTTGTGACAGAGAAGTTTCCATTTTTTCTGATAGGCTTATGAAGGATACATTCTGAATATTTCTGTTTTTAGAAGTGGCCCAATGAAAACTATATATGAGGCAGACGTTTGGTTTATTATTCACTTACTAATGTTCTTGTCGTTCCGGTCTTCCTTCTGGGATTCTGTTAAGGACCAGACCTAAATTGTTCTAGACTGGTATCTCTGCTGACCTGAACATCACTGGAAAAGAATACTGGTTTCATACATATAAGGTTAATTGATTGGATGGATTTGGGGGGCTCAGTAAATTGACTGAATGCTGGAGCCTCAGGGTTGGGATTAGGTAGGAAGCCAGGCACCTTCACGGTCATAAAAATGTTCTTATTGCCCCCACCATGGCTGACTTCTAACCTGACCTTCCATCCTCATGAGGTCCAAGATTTTGAGTCCTGGCAGAGAAAATGCCATTGGCTAAGTGTAAGTCACGTGGCTCCCTCTGCCTATATTAGAGGATATGGGAATGGGGAAGAAGGAGCTCTATACTTCAACTTGCGATGGATATGAGTCTCTGCAATAACCACCCTGCTAAGACCACACACAGTGTAGAAGAGGTGGTTCCCTAGAGGGAATTGGGTCACTGTTGGAAAGGGAATATGGAGGCTGCGCAGCCACAGAGCGACAAATATTCACCACATGTTCAATGAATCATAGTTCTTCTTGGTTACCATTCCTAATCCAACCTCTCTGGTGAAGGTCTGATAGTAACTACTATTTTTTGACACTCACTTAAGAGCATCTTCTCATTTAAGTCAGTTTACAGATGAGAAAACTGTGGCCCAAGATGCTGAAGTAAATGCCAAAGGTCACATTCCTGGAAATGGAGCACAGCTGGGTTTTAATTCAGGTGTGTCTGCCCCCAAGGCCTAGAATGGCAACCATGATGTCAGGAAGCCTTTTTCCAGAGGAGTTACTTTTGTTCACCATTCACCCTCCCCAGAGGACCATCTTATGTCTGGGTTGATTCAGGCACCAAGTCACTTGCTCAAGAACATACATGGTGGGAAATAGTGTTAGGGGCTGTATTCCAGATCTTGCAGTTCCAAAGACTTTCCTTTATTTTCTCACTCCCTGAGGTGTTTCACTGAGAACTCTGATCTTGTGAAGCAAAAAAGAGATGAACAAAAAAACCTGTGGTTGGATTGGAAAAAGCTATGTAGGATTATCTCCCTTTAGGAACCCACAGTATACAGTGTATTCAAGGCTCTGAAAAGCCCTAAAATAATAAGCCCTGTAGAGCTTTTGGGCTTTGTTTCACTCAAAATTTATGCACCTAATTTGATCTCGGAACATGGAATACTCATTAACATTTGTATTAGGCAGGGTTCTCCGGAAAAACAGACCCAATAGAATACATATTCTAAGCGGGAGACTCAGGAAAGTCAGTGATGTAATTCTAGTATGAGTCCCAAAGCCTGAGAACTGGGGAGCCGGAAGTGTAGGTCCCAGTCCAGGTGCAGGAGAAGATAATAGGAGATGTCTCAGCTCCAGTAGGCCAGACGAAAAAGGAGTGAATACCTTCTTCCTTGCCTTTTGTTCTGTCAGGCCCTTAACAGATGGGATGATGCCCACTCACACTGGATTTTATTGAGTTGACTAATTCAAATGCTAATCTCATCTGGAAACACCCTTGCAGACACACCCAAAAATAACGTCTAGTCTGGACACTCTGTGGCCAGTCAAGTTCACACATGAAATGAACCATCACAACAGATCATCTGATAAACATCAATTAGGGAACTTTTACTATCCTATTATCTGCCCATCTAGGTAAACTGATGAGGATGTGGCCTCATGGCCGAGGCTGTAGCTGCTTTGAGGGACGGAGGAAAATACGCTGGTAGCCCAGGCGTGCCACACCACACTGGTGGGGTCTTTGCCACGCAGTTTTGGTACCAGTCCAGGAATCCTGGACCTTCTTCAGACCTGCCCACATTGCAAGACACAGCTTATGTTTATGAGCGACTTTCCCTTTCTTTTTCTCCCCAAACACACAGGCACACCACCTTGGTATGTCACTTTCTAGAAACATTAACATGGATTTAAATAGATTTGGGACTGTTATGACACCAGTTATAGTAACTAGGTTACTTAAAGTCTTTAAAAACTGTGTTTGGGGTCAGTACTAATTTCAGTGTTCAGTTAACTAACTCGTGGATTATTATACCCTGGGTTTAGAGGCAAACTCCTGACGCTATTTAGTCTTTTCCTAACAAAGGCAAGAGAGAAGAGAATTCTACAATTTAATGGAAACATTCTCAATTAAAAAAACAATCCCACCTCAAATCTTTTATACCTGACCTTGTTTTAGAAATGAACAACACAGCAGTCTTTCCAAGTGGAATTTTCTGGGTTTTGCGTGTGCGTGTGTGTTAATGGTGGTGGCAGTGGTGGCTGTTTCATGGTATCCTCATTAGAGAACTAAATAGCAAGGTCTCTGTAGAATTACAGTGACTATATTTGAACTGTCAGCCATCTTCCCATGATGCACTGCAGCTTGCGTCTTCTGGCTGCAAAGCTGCGATGTTATAAATCTGGAAAGAGATAGGCAAATTACAAATTAGGCATATTGTGCTATTAGCTGCAGATTTCATGATAAATTCTGCACATAAAAACTTCCCAGTAATGGTTCTATCTATGAGAATTTGTACATATTCTGTATATATCTTTCGAAATGAAGACTGTTGAATAATGGTTTGGTCGAGGAATAAATACATAATGAAGCATCACCTTTGATCTTTCTTGCTTTCTATGAGGTCAAAGTTGGGATGGGTTATAAATCATGATTTATGCCTTTAAGTCTGTGGTATTTTTTTTTTTTTTAAACAGCCTGTTTCCACCCCCCCCCCCCCTTGGTTTGATTTGAGTTGTTTAATTATTCATCAACCTGCCATACTTCCACTTCTTCAATGTTAGGTGTATTTGTTAAATTTTGGATACAGTTTGATTTTCAAGACTTGACTTTGTTTTTCACCTCCATGCATTGTCTTTGTGTTTATTGTGTTATATGACTATAATATGAAGATTCAGTTGCGGTAAATAAAAACCTAAAATACGTATATGTATCCATGTGATGAGCTGCAATTGCAGTCAGGGATTTTTAAGTAGAATTTTCAGGCATTTTCTTCACTTGATACATCTTTTTTATTTTTCTTGAAAACTCAGATTTCTAAATGCTCATAGGAGCTGTGGGGCCTCAAAAACATGACACGCTTCATGCACAATTATAATGAATTTTTGAATACAGCTTGACTTGGTAGTGTAGGCATCTGATGAGAAGGAGTTTTTAAAAAATGATACTTCTTAATAAGATAATTGGTTAATAGAGAAAACTTGAACTGATTTTGCAGTCCCAGGGAGGCAACCTGCTCCCCTCAAACTAGAGAGACAGCAGGCAAATTCCTTTTTATCTTAGTGGTTGGTTTTAAATTTGGGGGTTGATGGATGGACAAGACTCTGTAACACACACAGCCCCTAAACTCCATGCTATTCAGTGTTAAAATATATCACTCAACCTTTTAGCATAATGTGATCTTATAATGGATACCAGCAAAAGCTTAGTTCATACATTACTTCTGTTAATTTGTTTTTATGCCCCTGTTAAATATCCCTGCCACTTTGTACCTCCTGGGGAAGAAAGAGTCGGCAACATACTCGAGACGAACCTCAGAGGGCCTCACATACAGGGTAAAATACCTCTTTTCTCCCCCATATTGTCTTCCTACCTTGAGAGTTCTCTTAACTCCAAGCTTGTTGAAAGAGCACGGAATATTTTAGCGAAACTAGCGTCACCTCATTAAGCATCCTTTGCAAGGGTTGAATGTGGCCATGTGGCCACTCTAGTGAATATAGTCCCAGCACTAAAAAACATTTATCGCCATCATTAAAAAAAGAACTTTTAAAATGAGTTTGAAAGAAAGTCATTACCTTCTTAACTACCAAATAAACTCAGTGGTCTATGTAGATTATGATGAAATATCTCTGGTGCTTCCCTCTTCCTCTCTTTGTTCCGTAAGCTGTAATTCATGCCGACCTATGCTGACAGCTCTCTTTCCAGGTCCCTCCCCGCTCCTGCCCGCTGCCTTCTCTCAATCAGTTTTGCCTTGTTTGCTTTCTGCTCTTGTTTTCATCCCAGAATAAACTTTATTCCTTACCGTCTTTTAAAGTGTGTGTGTGTGAGTGTAGTCTAAGGTATAGAAACTCTAAATAAAACTTGGCTGCTTTTGGGAACTCTTATAGCAAGTTTTCTTTTGGATTTCTGTTAGTGTTTTTTGCAAACATGGTAATTCACTGATGAGTAGAGGTTGTAATCTATTCAGGGAAGCTTAAATAAGTTGACTTAGATCATCAGGGATAGAGAAATGCCCAGAGTCCCTACCTTCCACCTGTCCAAAGTCTAAATGCTCAGTGTCTGGAAAGCTCCACAAATCGTAAGAGGACATACTCGGCACTTTTTCATTTGGGGAGGGCAGGTCACAAAAGTCTTCCCTTCTTCCTGTTTTCTCCTGCCTGCTTTGTAGGGCATTCTAAACGTGGCTCTGCCCTGTCTTTCAAAGCAAAAATAGGAGTGGGGTTTGGCAAAGTCATTTGCAGGAGCCAAAAATCACCAAGGGTTGGTACCTTTGTGCTAGTCAGCCATTTTCTTGGCCTCACATTTCCACAACAATATCCACAGGGCTTTGGGCAAGAATTAGCTAAGTCTCCCTTTTCAGCCAGGTCAGAATTTTAAAATTCATGGCAAATCACTGGTACCATTTTGTGACTGGAGGTTTCCTAAAATTAAATGCAGGTATTCCAGTGAAAAGGGGCTTGGCAACAAACAAACAAGAACCACATCAACGTGTGTGAATGATGTGAATATTCATGTTTATGTGAAGCTAACAGTATCTCTAGTGGGGTTGAGGCCCCAAGCTATCTGTGTTGATTTATGTCCCCTTCCATTAGTTCTGGGCCTGGCAAGCAGGACAAGGGACGAAGGCTTCACGGCTGCAGAATGATATCCAGAGGTAGGCAAACAGTTGGGAGACCTGGTTCTAACTCCCCTCCCTCCTGCCTGGATGCGACCTCACGTACCCTCAGAGCTTCCCTTTGATTAGGAGAAGGCACGGTTGCGAAACCAGACCAAATAATGGACATGAAAACACTTATCAATAACACAAATTTGTTACAATTGTTGTTTGGCTTGATTTGTGGCAGGACCGGTGTCATGGGAGTGTGATCTGTGCAACCACCCGGGCCCTGAGCTCTGAAGGGCCCTGTGCTTGGTGTAATGTTTTATTGTTGCCATCTTGAAATTCTTAATAATTTCCAAATAAGGGGCCTCACATTTTCATCCTGAACTGGGTCCCCCAGATGGGTAGCCCATCCTGGTGGTGGACCCGCAGTTGGTTTGGATGGCTGGATTGGTTCACTCAGCAAGTATGACAGGGCCCTGCGCCAGGCGGGTGTGATTGTTCTGTCCCAGGTCTGTCTGGAGCCTCACACAGTTACAGTTGCGGGTAGAGGTTCTCATGCCTGGAGCTCTCCTGTGCAAGGCAGAGGCACATCACCTGGGAAGCCACTCCTACCGAAGCCACAGGGACCCTCCTTTATAGGTCCACCTTCAAGACTTGGAGAAATGCTGAAATTATATTTATGCAAAATTTTATGACATTCCGCTTCACCTTTGGATCTACCTCTGCTGTTAGGGAGTGCTGTTTGGAAAGGGATGGCGGTGTTGATGGTTGTCATCATAGTTGGAACGGGGTGGGGGGGGCAACGCTGGCCCTTGTTGACATTCCTTGAGGAAGCTAGATTTCCTGCCACACACGGACAGCCCCAGGTTGTAGGTACTTTTCTTGCATTCCACACGACATCCCACGTGCCGTTCACATGACCTAGCCAGTCATTCTTGTAGTGAAAACTGGTTTCCATTTATGGAAGGTAGGAACTTAATGCCATTTTCCACACAAGTACACTCTACTTTTTACATGGTTTAATTTTTTTAAAAAAGATTTTATTTATTTATTTGTCAGAGAAAGAGAGAGAGAGAGAGAGCGTGCGCACAAGCAGGGGGAGCGGCAGGCAGAGGGAGAAGCAGACTCCCCACTGACCAGGGAGCCCGATGCAGGACTCGATCCCGGGACCCTGGGATCATGACCTGAGCTGAAGGCAGACGCTTACCCGACTGAGCCACCCAGGCACCCCTTTACACGATTTTAATATACCCTGAATCATGCAGCAATGCAACTGCAGTCAAAAGAAAGAAGGTTATAGTTTGTTTCATCCAGAACTTGACTGTGAACTATTTATTCAGTATTTTTGGAATGTTGTCAATGAGAACAAAAGTGTGGGTGGTCCTTGACCCCTGCCGAAGCACGCTGGCTGTAGTGTCTATACTGGGTGTGGCATTCAGGGTGGTTCAATGCACATATACACGACTGTACTTATTTAGGTCTTGTTTTGACATATGAAGTCCACACTTCATTATAAGTAGGTCCAGGCATCTCACATCTGCTTTAAGATCTACTTTAGTGCAGGAATCAGCAAACGAGGGCCAAATCTGTCCTGTGGTCTCTTTCTATATTGCTAACAAGCCTCACCAATATTGGGGTTGTAAAAAAAGAAAAAAAAAAGAATATGCAACAGAGACCCTCTGTGGCCCACAAAGCCTAAAATATTGACTAAATGATCCTTCACAGAAAAAGTGTGCTGATTGCTGATCTACAGTAGTACTACTTAAGTGGTGATATATCAAAATACATAGTTCATTATAAATTATTTTCTTTTTCATATCTCCTTTATATAAAGGTAAGGGCATCCTATGGATTAAGGCCATTTGTCTGTTGGTTGGATATTTGTTGCTTTCTCTCAGAATAGTAAAAGGAGATGACCATTTGTTATGTCGAGGCCGGTGTGTGGAGAACTTCTGGTCACTCTTTGGGAAGGATGCTTTGGGTTGAAGGTCCACAAGCGCTGGCCTCCCCACTGTTGGAGATGAGCCTTCTGTCCGCGCTCCCATGGCTTTTAGCTCCTGGTTTCCTCAGAGCACACGCACCCTCACACTCTGTCTCTCCTTCTCCTCTCACTTCAAGGCCCAGGGACCAACAGTGGCTATACTAGAACTAGCGAGGGGCTGCCCACGAGCAGCAGATTCCTGTTTTCCCTCTGTGGGCACTGGTCTCGGCCCAGCCCCACACAGCCTGGCCCCCAAGCCTGCCTTGTGGCCCCAAGCTTCCTTCCTGATCCCGGCTGTCCTGTCCAGCCTCCTCTCTCTCCATGTCCGTTCTCCCCGTTTGTTGTCTGCTTCTCTCTCAGTTTCTCAAACATGCTACATTCACGTTTCCCTTTGGTCTTGGTACATGTTTCACCTCCCTGTTGCTTGGCCTTCCCCAACTCAGCCTTCCTGCCATGGTGCTGCCTCCCTGGCTAGCCTCTCCCTCCATGAGAACAGGTCTCCCTCTTGCACCTTGCTTCTCCATTGCCTTCTCCAGGCCTGTGCAGAGATGAGGCTCAGTCACTATTTGTATGCAACAAGCTCACCCTTCAGAGTCTGTAATTTCTCCCATGTGATGTGTATGTGAAAAAAATTAAAATTAGGCGTGATGTTTTAATACTATGTTGGCCTGTTTTTATAAGTAAGACCTTTAGAAACGTATGTGTGAGTTTTCAGCACACACTGGTTGCTCAGAAAGATTAAGCCTTCCAGCCATTCCATTTGGACTCCATGATGAGGAGTCACTGGAAAGCTTGGAATTAGGGTTAGGGGATTGAAGGAGCATGGCAATACCACTCTTTGGGAGGAGTAGGCCTGTGGAGCTTACCCTGACACCTTTTCTCTAAAAACCACCTTCCTGCTTAGCAACTAGGTCTTTACCACACAACCCTGTCTCCAGCCATACCTAATGAGATCTGTGGAGATATTGGGCTTTTCCTCTTTGTCTTAGTCACTATCACTATACTAGTGACTAGTAATTAGTATTGTCATCAGTTCCCTTTAGAGTTTTTACAGTAATTTTCTGACTTCAGGGCCGAAGTTGTTAAACCGTTAGGGAACAAAAATAAGAGAAAAGCTCTCTTCTCTGTAATCCTCAAACGTCCCTTGCAACGTCTCCTTTGGTGCAACTGGAGTTGTCGTGTCTGCATTAGGATCCCTTCACAAAAGGGAATTTATTGGGTCACATAACTTCGGGCTTAACTGGTTGCAGTTGTTCAAATGATCTTGTCAAGGATTTCTCCATCTCTTCTCTCAGGGGGCCTTCACTCTCAAGCTGGTTTTTCTTCATGGAGGCAGGGAACTCCTACCCCCCATCTCATTTTTCATGGGGAGAAGGAGCAACATCCACTGATATTTGGAAGAAGGAACTGGGCCCGTGCAACTCAGCAACCTTTTGTTTTTTTGGTATGAGGGTCTTCAGGATGCTCCTATTATTGGTCATGTGTGTGGTAAGCTTACTAGGACAGGATCTACCCAGGAGAGGCCGATGTCCAAGTTCCCAGAGGTTACATTAGAGAGTATAATTGTGACTTGAAGTCAAGCTTCACTCTCCAGCATAAAGCTGATATTGTTTCTCTCTGTCATTCTGACTCCTCTGTCAGTCTCTCTTAATTAGGCTTGTATACAGGAGTTGAGAAAGATTGGTATTTAAATGTCAACCTCCAAACCCCATCTGTGACCACAATTTGTGTTTTTCATCTGAAGAGTTTAGCAATCCCAAAGAAAAGTTTCTTTTCTTTGTACTGTGTTAGCAGAAGTTTCCATATGACCCTCGTGTGTTAGGCCTGAGTCACATGCCTAATCTTGAGCTGTGTCTCTTACTGACTGGCCACACCGAGAGTCACAAAGCATCCTCAGGTCTACAGGCCACACAGACTGAAAGGAGGAAGGGTGGATGTCTATAGACAATGCTTCTCCAACTGTAACGTACGTACCAATTACCTGGGGATATTGATAAATGTAGATTCAGATTCACTAGGCTCCAGGGTGGGACCTGAGACTCTGCATTTCTAATGAGCTCTCAGTTGATGCTGATGCAGCTGGTCTGGGCACCACATCTTGAGTAACAAGGTCTGAAGGAACATTTGGATGTGGTTACTCGAGGGGCAATGATGCCGGGCAGGGAAAGAAACCAGAGAGGGCTGCCATGATCCCTTTCTGTCAACCCATTTTTCATCACTTCTACTCAGTGAACACAAGCCTTAAATTTCCCATGAAACTTACCTCAACAACTACAATTCACGGTGACCTGTGAATTGAATTCCTTAACATTTACTGCATGAAATTGATCAAATTGTTAATGATAGTGAGACTTCCTGGCATGAAAAAATTCTTGAGGCTAAATTCATTCTTAAAAAAAACCTAAAAGGTGGGATGCCTGGCAGCTCAGTCGGTTAAGCATCTGCCTTCCGCTCAGGTCATGATTCCAGGGTCCTAGGATCGAGTCCCGCATTGGGCTCCTTGCCCAGTGAGGAGCCTGCTTCTCCCTCTCACTCTGCCTACTTGTGTTCTCTCTCTGTGTCAAATAAATAAATAAATAAAATCTTAAAAAAACAAAACTAAAAGGAAGGAAGAAAGCTTTTTCCCATGTGGGAGGACTGTTCTGTAGAGCTCCTGCTGTAGGGCCATCCACTCTGTAGGGAGACTGATATTGAGTGGGGTTCTGTGGTCTGGCCCACCAAGATAACTTGCTTCATTGGAGGAAATTGGTTCTACCTTCCGAACTGGTAACTTCTAAAACCAGTCAGCTGGAACAAGAACTGCTTGGTTGAACAAATTTTTTCTTTACTTGGGAATAAGTGAGAAGGCCATTAATATTTGAGAGTACTGTATGCCAACGAGGTAACAGTGGTTTATCTGGAGTTGATGAGGTAGTTCTGGTTATCTAATGCAGTATTAGATGCCCCCCCCCCAGCAGCCTTTTATTTGACTCATAAGTAAGTAATCTGGTCAGGGTTTGATGGGGCAAAGCCCATCTCCGTTCTCCTTGGTGTTAGTTGGGTGGATAAAAGTCTGGAATCATCTGTAGGGTCACTCTATATCTGGTTCCTGAGCTAGGGAGACTCACACAGCTGAGGGCTGGCACAGCTGGACTTTTAGGTGTCTCTCCTCTAGTTTCTCTGTGTGATCTTTCCAACATGGACACTTCCTTCATGTTAATGCAGGGCTCCCAAAGCACATGTTGAAAGAGCTGGGGCATTGGGGGGAGGTGAGCGGAAAAGAGAGGAGGTGAAAGACAGGGTTGGCAGGTGGAGGGGGGGAGGACGAAGCTGAAGCCACATATCCTTTTATGACCTGTCCTTGGAAATCACATAGCATCACTTCCATTGAATTCTGATTGGTCAGTGCAGTTACAAGACCCACAAAGTTTCAAGGGGAGGGAACATGGACTCTTCCTGTGAAGTGTCAGTACTGCAGTGTAAGAGGAACCTGAGGGATGGTTGTGTGTGTGTGTGTGTGTGTGTGTGTGTGTGTGTGTGTAGCCATCTTTAGGAACTATAAACTGCCACAGAGACTATGGGTTACATGCTAGCCTTGTAAAAATACATACCTTTCTGATGTTTTCAAGGAGAATACATAGCTTTAATATTCCCCCCAAAAATGCAACGAAGTGACTTTGATAAAAAGGACTTTGTATAGGATCTTAGCACAAAAACCTTGGCCAATATGTGGTGTGCTTGTCTGCCCTAATCTCCTAGCCACTCCAATCACCGATTATGACCGAATCAAGTGCCTTCGACACAGAATGAGGCATTGGTAATTGAGCCGGCCAAATGACAGACAAATTGATTTCTTCTGAATTCTTCTTGATATTACAGACCAGCAGTAAGTGAAAAGCTCAGGATTTTCTAAGTCAAAGAGGTAGAGAAAACCTCTTTGAAACAACAGCCAGTCCTTTCTGTTCAGCCAAACTGTGTAATTGTGAAGCCTGGCTTTGGGCTCGAACGGCAATATCCTAGCTGCAGGGCATGGCGGCAGATGGAGTATGGCGTCTAATAAGTCCCAACTCCCCATTGCAGCCTGGCCACATAAGGAGAGCAGTAATAACACTCCAAGAATGAAAACATCCATCAAAGCCTGACAAACCTCTGACATAGATTTTCTTTATGTTCCTAAAAGAGCTAGTTAAATGTGATGGAACTGCTAATAAAAATTCTTTGGTGGTCCTAATGAAACAGCTTTGTACACCCAATCTCCTTCCTTGTTAGGCAAAAAGGAAAGCTGTATTAGGATTTTTGGTGGTTAACATTGATTGTGGTCTGGTGGAACAAAGGGCAACCAGATCAAAGCAACTCAACTCACTTGTCTTTTAGAGTTGGAGACAACACAGGGATAAGTTGTTTTAATGGTGGTCTTTACCACAGAGAGATCGACTTTGTCATTGTAGTCAAAGAGAAGAGGCTTGGAGGGATCGGGGGTGAGGGGGCGGGGTTTGCTTTTCCCTTGGTGGGTCTGAGATGTTGTTTTTTCTTTCAGTGACCATGGTCCCTCAGGCCAGTGAGGTATTTCTTCTGGACTCAACAGAACGGAGGGTGACATGTTCCATGCCAGAGTCAACACTGGCTGCGGAGGAATTCGTAAGGCACTTTAGCTGCCCCATAGTGCCTTTGTCATTGGTAGGGTGTGTCCCCCTCTCGCCTGAACTGCACTGACATTAACTGGAGTTATCTGGAGTGATGCGGCGTTTCATTTGCCCACCCTGATTTCTTCCTGTTTCCTAGTGTGTCCATTGTTAGAACTCTTGGTTCTGTTGGTTTCCTTCCCTGCCATTTAAGGCGGTGGTGGCATCCTTTTTTTTTTTTTTTTTTTAAGAGCAGGAGATTCAGGGAGAGGCACAGAGGGAGAGGGAGAGAGAATCTTAAGCAGGATCCATGCCCAGCACGGGCTCGATGTGGATCTCACCACCTGAGATCATGACCTGAGATGAAATCAAGAGTCAGACACTTAACTGTCTGAGGCACCCAGGCGCCCTGAAGGGGTGGCATCTTTGACCAAGCCAGGAGTCCTGAGGTCTGTGGTCTCTTATCCTTCCATGCTCGATACAGCCATTCCTTCTCAGATCTGGCCAATGTCCCAGGGCACCATCAAGAAGCAGGGTCTACACTAAGACTATTCCTGGGACCCAAAGCAACCCTGTCCCCTTTCCAGTCTGGGGGAATTTCTCTTACTTTCTTTCTTTTCTTTCTGAAGCTGTTTCCTTCCCTGCCCCATCTAGGATTCTAGCTTTCATGAATGTGGGCCTTTATACAACCCAGGGAAGGTGGGGATATCAGCCTGCTTCTGCTTCCAGGAGGGGAAGACAGAGAGGAAGAAACCTATAAATATATTTTGCAAAGACATAACTGATGGGGTTTTGGAATATAGGTGAGGTTCAGTGGGGGTAGAGTCCAGAGCTGATGACCAAGAAAGAATTCTTTGGACAGCTTTGGTTTAAAATGGTGGTTTATTAAAGCACGGAGACAGGACCTGTGGGCAGAGAGAGCTGCTGTCCCGGGGTTGTGAGGGGTGGCTGATTATATACTATGGGGTTGGGGGAGGTAAGGAAAAAAGGACGTTTCCCAAAGAACTTTCATATGCTAAAGAAGACTCACAGGATATCAGAGGCCTTGCCATTGTCAAGTTAAGGTTGTTTACCCCTCCAGTAAGGCATTAACATTAAGATAGTTGGGAACTTCCTGGAGGAACATTACACTCTGCCCACTTCAAGAATCTGTCGATGGGCTGCAGGTTATAAAGACATTTAATTGTATTTACATTCCCTTCTGGAAGCTATTGCTAAGGCTTTTGTAAGTAAACTGAGGGAGACTCATATCTTCTAGGACTGTGATCTCTATAAGTTACCTATTTGTTTTTTCTTTAGGGCAGCCAGGAGTGCCTGGGGAATGTCACATATATCCCATGGAGGGGGGAGGGTTTGTGGGGTGTCAGCTTCTGCTTTGTCCTGAGCTTGCCCTCTGTTCCCTCTTCAGTAACCTTGTGTGTTGACGATTCTGATGTATCATGTTGATTTTATAGATGAGGAAACCAAGGCCTAGGGAGATGAAGGGGTTTGGATAAAATCACACTATTAGGAAGTTGAGCGAGGCCTATGTTCCGTGAGTCCAAGCCCCACATGTCTGGACACCTCTCCATTGGCTGGAGCCATCAGAGAGGTTCATCCAATAGGACCTGTTCAAATAGACGATGCACTTCTGAATATTTGTTGTCAGCACAGCCACTGACTTCTAATGTTCTCTGGGCAGAGCCGTGGACTTCGAGCATCTGGGAATTCTGGGCTTCAAGCTGCCACGGTGGTATGATCTTAGACAAGTCATTTGACCTCCCGTGACCTCCAATTTTCAAAATCTAAAATACTGGCTCAGTCAACCTCACAAATATGGATCAGAGGAAAACGTTGGCAGCCTTTAGTGAATTCGAAGTACCACAAGGGTACAGCAAAAACAATCGTGATCCTGTGGCCTTGACTTGCTTCCGACTCCAAGTCCTGAAAGTCTCCCCAGACAGTCCCGGAATCACTACAAGGACAACAGATGCATTGATTTGCTTATTATTATTATTTTTTTTGTGTGACCCCGGACTGTCTCTTGCCTCCTTGGGATTTGACACTCCTACACAGAAGTTTGGGATGCCGTCATGTTGACAGAAGTCACTGAACAATTAACCTGTATCATTAATAGTTTGTTAGCAACCTGCTTGCTTTGCTGATGTGTGGCCCTGGGCATCTCAATTAACCATTGTTCCTCCCTAGTATATTATGAAAGGGGTTGACTGTGTTCTGTGACAGTTCTATCCTGGAGGAAGAAGTTCTCCTGATTGAAAATAAAAGACTCCTCTCACATCTGCTTTGCAAACACAGCCCTTGCTCAAGATCTGTAGGTCTTAGGTGCCAAGTAGAGCAGAAGGCTGCCTTTGTGGTGCTCTGTTACCATCTGCATAATGGGAATCCTTGTTCAGGGAACCGATTGTTTCCTTTACCAGGCTGAGTCGCCAGGGATCAGCACCCCCAGCCCCCCAATTCTGGATGGTATCACCAGCACCATCTAACAAGGTATTTTGTGTAATTACCCAGTAAAGTTCATTTGAATTGAATTTTACTACTAATTTGCCTTCTCCAGAAAGAATAGCTAGTGGACTTGTGAGAAGCTGTTGTTATTCATACAGCAAGTTTATTTTGCAGATGAACTGGTCGTTTAGCTGCAGAGGGTGAATACAAAGAGCACTCTTTATGCCATGTGCTATTATATCAAAGAGTATGCCATAGTAGACAAGACCATGGCATCCACAGCTCAAGATGGCTTACTACGACATCTGCCAAAATGCCTCTAAAGTTATTTTGGACGTTGCCTTGGAAATAAGCTTATTATCAGGCTCAGAACGTGAGAGGGTCATGAAACCAGAATGGATGTATGAGGGGAATATTTAAAAATACATGTTTTGGGATGCCTGAGTGGCTCAGTCAGTTAAGCGTCCACCTTCTGCTCAGGTCATGATCCCAGGGTCCTGAGATTGAGTCCCGCGTCGGGCTCCTTGCTACGTGGGGAGCCTGCTTCTCCCTCTGCCTGATGGTCCTCCTGCTTGTGCTTGCTCTCTGTCTCCCTCTCTCTCTGACAAATAAATAAATAAAATCTTTAAATCTTTTTAAAATTTTTTTTTTAAAGATTTTATTTATTCATTTGAGACACAGAGATAGAGAGAGCATGAGCAGGGGCAGAGGGAGAAGGAGAAGCAGGCTCTGAGCCAGGAGCCAGGAGCCTGATATGGGGCTCGATCCCAGGACCCTGGAATCATGACCTGAGCCGAAGGCAGACGCTTAACCATCCGAGCCACCCAGGTGCCCATAGATAAAATCTTTAAAAGAAATAAAAATAAAAATACATGTTTCTAGGCTCTCCCCTCAGAGATCAGTATTCACTGTGTTTGAGGTGAGGCCCAGGAATCTGCATATTTAACAAACAACCCCAGTTGTTTTGATAAAGGTGCATCCTCAGAATGCAGTTTGAGAAACACAGATATTTTATCCTAATTCATGAACAAAACACTGAACGGTAGAGTTACTGGCAGCAATCTGATTTCTGAAGTCCTGAAAAGTTGCATGACTCCAAATTTCAGAGAAGGGTAAAAACCTTAGAATTCAGCTTAGGAATTCGGGTAAAGTTTACATAGGGAAAGTTAAAGTTCCAGTGACCTACTACTGTGTAGAAAACGACCCAGTTTGTAGCTGAAAAGAACCATTTTATTTGACTTTTGACTTTTGGGGTCAGGAGTTTGGGAAGGACTTGGTGGGGGCAGTGGGAGTCTGACCTGTAGGCCACCAGCTGCGCCTATGGAGGACCCACTTCCAGGATGGCCTTTTTAATTATACGTCTGCTGCCAACAATGCTCCTTGGCCTTTCTGTCTACACCCTCCTAGGCCTCTCCATATGGCTTGGCTACTCACAGCCTGGTGGTGTCCGTGTAATTGTACTTTTTTATGGCAGCTAACTTTCAAGAGGCAGGAACCGGAAGCCATGGGCTCACTTAAAGGCTATGTGGGTACTTGGCCAAGAGTCACTTCTGCTGTATAACGCTGGTCTGTGCATTCCTGGGGCTTGCCCAGATTCAAGGGGACATAGAAATAGATTCCACCACCTGATAGGGTCTTGCATGGTTTCACTGCAAAAAGTACATGTGGGATGAGGGATATTGGGGAAACCATATTTGGAAAACAAAATTTGCCACATGTATATCACTCAGGTGAAGCAAAAGAAAGGTCTCCCAGAGAATATATGCCTATGTAGAGGGTCCTATTATATGCAGAATTTAGAAACAAATGCATTTATTGGGAATGAAAATGTTGGTGGTAGAATTTTATAGCCCAGGCTAAATAACTTCCGTGTTTACAGAATGTTCGTTTCGTTGTGTATTTTCACAGCATTGTTGAGAAAAGTGAACTCACTTTCTCAAGGGTTGTTCTCTTTGTCCTACACATCTTCTTCAAGAGCAAGTCTCCACATAAGATGTGCCTCCAACTTATTGCATGGCCTTAGAATGTTCATATGTCCTCATGGGTCAGGTTTAAATGTAGATGTCCTCTGACTTTCCTTGAGTTTCAAAAAATTCATACACTCATGTCTTTGCTCCTCAGTGGTATTTCCTCTTTTCCAATAATACTTTAATATCTAATTTCATTGTTCCATTAGATGTGGTACTTCCATTTTGATTTCTGCTTTTTCACTCTTTTGCAATTGGGGCTATCATATCAGTGATACTAACTAGTGGTTTTATTACACCAGAGCATAAAAGAATTGCATTTCTTCTACATTTATAAATGTTGTATCCACATTCAGGCTGTGCATAGATTTCACTGAAATGCCTTGAACTTGTTAGTTGATCCACAAATAGCTCCTCTATATATTTATGGTAATACTTTATGCTGAACAACAATTTCACACTTAGAACTGTCCCTACTGGTTTGTGTTTTTTAAATGTCATCTGCTCATATTTATAAATGTGGAATGAGCTCACTTAAATTGGATTTTTTGGGTCCAAGACACTTCTGATTTTCCTAATGACCAAATAACCAAAAAGCAGAACACATTAAGAAAAAAAAAAAAAGAAAGAAAGAAATCTCAGGCATACACAATTTTCAAGCCGTCAGGGTTTGTTTAAAGCTGCTTTGTTCGGCAGGAATGGTTAATAAAAGAAACATTTCCCCAAAGAATTGTTGTGGTCTTTAATTAAACTCCTTTCCCATAGGTTTGTAATGTAGCATTGAACAATATTTGGTCACTTTCTCTGACTGGTTTTCTTAGTCACAGGCTGGACTTTATTGGATCTCAGGTCCTAAGGGAACATTAGGAGCAGAGAGAAGCAGGCTGCGTCAAATGGAAAGTTAATTGTGTTTGAGCTGTCTTGGAAACCAGCCTCCAGTGTGCCTTAGCTGAGAACCATGCTCAGCCATCGGGTACATGGCTGTCAAGCTGGGTCCATGACCAAGAGTCTACCTGACCCAGAGAAAGTGCATCCGCACAAAGACTAGTGACTGCAGGAAAGGCTAATCCAGGGCCTCCCCGCTTGGCTGTCATGGGCTCAGGGACAATGGACAACGAGGCGATTCACTCTGCTGGTGGGGCTGGAAGCTGGGGTTTGCTCTGAGGAAGGAGGGCAGTGCTCAGCAATTCCTCCCTATAGTTCATTAAGACTCAGAACTGTCTTGTGGAAAAGCTGTGATAAATTGCTCTAAATGATCTGGGAGCTAAGCACTGTGGGAGTTGTTGAAATATTTTGTCTGGCTCTCTTCCTGTCCTTGAGTTGAGAATTGCTCTGTCAGATCAGACACCTGCACAGTGTGCCTGGTGTAGTTAAAGTGGGTCATTTTGAAAAGGAAATGCCCCCTTCTTGTCTGTCTGCAGCTCGGGGAGGGGGGCACTCCCATCTCCTTCACCCCCCCGGCACGTCCCCGGACACACAACATTGGGAAGGGAAACTTGGAGGTCTTCCAGGGCAACTGTGAATATTCCATCTCCTCATCTAGATGGCGATGCCATACCTGTTCATTTTATGATTATTTATTTAGCAGCTCTCATCTTTTACTTGCATTAGTGTATGAGTTAACATGTGAAATGGCTAGGAGTTGGCCATTTTTCAACATACAGAAATGGCAATTTTGTAAGGTTCGGTACACTTTACACAAGGAAATTATAAAATAAGGTAGTGTAAATACCAGCAAATAGATCAGTAGTCACAAGATGTACTTAAGCCAGAAAAAGCAGTTCTGTAATCCAGGCATTGGTGATAAGACTAGTAACTTTTCCACTGAATAGTGGTCTTCATTTTCTTTTGCTTTGAGAGACAGTGCAGTGTGGTGGTTAGTGCTTGGCCTTAATGGCCAGATGCTTGGGTTTGATCCTCTACTTGACCATGTATCAGCTGGTTGGCCTTGGAAAAAGATCTGAAAATGAGGCTGATAATAGTAGCTACTGTCTGGGATTGCTGAGCAGATCACAATGGATAATATCTACCTTGCCAGATGCATCTCCCACCACGCCCCTTTGCAACTTACTCAGCATGCTCTGGACTTCTTTTTTATTCTTATGTTAATCCCCTACATTACATCATTAGTTTTAGATGTAGTGTTCCATGATTCGTTTTTTGTGCATAACACCCAGTGCGCCATGCAGAATGTGCCCTCCTCAATACCCACCACCAGGCTAACCCATCCTCCCACCCCCCTCCCCTCTAGAACCCTCAGTTTGTTTTTCAGAGTCCATCGTCTCTCATGGTTCGTCTACCCCTCCCGATTTCCCCCGCTTCATTCTTCCCCTCCTGCTACCTTCTTCTTCTTCTTTTTTTTTTTTCTTAACATATATTGCATTATTTGTTTCAGAGGTACAGATCTGAGATTCAGCAGTCTTGCACAATTCACAGCGCTTACCAGAGCACATACCCTCCCCAGTGTCTATCACCCAGTCACCCCATCCCTCCCACCCCACCCCCCACTCCAGCAACCCTCAGTTTGTTTCCTGCGATTAAGAATTCCTCATATCAGTGAGATCATATGATACATGTCTTTCTCTGTTTGACTTATATCGCTCAACATAATACCCTCCAGTTCCATCCACGTCGTTGCAAATGTCTGGACTTCTTTTTACTTTGGGTGTTCTGGGATACCTTCTGCCACTGCGTCTCTGCATGTGCTGTTTTGCCCACTCTTCAGAATGTTTTTCTCCCATGCTTTTTCCTATGGGGTTCCTCCTTGCTTGAGATCGCTGCTCATTTCTGTTTTCTTAGCCGCTCTTCGCATCTCGGACTAGGTCATAATTGTTGACTTTTACACTCTAATGGAACCCTGTAACTTCCTATTGCAATAGTGATTACAGCTGTGATTTCAGAGTAAGGTATGCATTGTTTTGATCTATCGATCACCCTCATTTGACTGCGAGCTCCTATGGGCAGGAAACGAGATGCTTTTGCTCATTGTTGCACACTGGAGGAGCTGACTCATAGTTGGTGCTCTGGAAATATTTAATGAATGAAGTGGTTTGCATTCTAGAAGTTCTTCCATTTTAAGTGTTTGGGGAGAGTCCCTGTATTTCTGTAAAAAAAAAATGAAATGGGAAAGCATGTATGTAAGTAGTGTGTATATGTGTTTGCTTGGCCATCATTGATAAACCCATCGGTTTAAAAAAATTCACTCTGAGCATTCTGTGCAAAGTGGTAGATAGGCAGTAAAGTGGAAGGTTTAAGAGCTAAGGCCCTGTCAGAAGTCTAGGCTCAGGCTTAGTTCATCATTTGTTTGTTCTGTGATCTTGGGAAAGTTGCTTGTTCTGAAATTCATTTTCTACGTCTATACACAGGATATTAAAAATAGTACCGAAATGCTATGAGTTGAATTATGCCCCTTCAAAATTCATATATTGGTCTTAACCCCCAGTACCTAGAATGTGATCTTAGTTGGAGACAGGGTTTTTACAGAGGTAATCAAATTGAAGTGAGATCATCAGAGTGGGTTCTAATCCAACATGACTGTTAACCTTCTCAAAAGGGGAGATTTGGACATAGAAATATACAGGGAGGGAAGTGAGGGAAGAGATAAAGAGGACAGCTGTGTATCGGCCAAGGTGAGAGGCCTGGAACAGACCCTTCTCCCGCAGACTTCAAAAGGAACCATCCCTGTTGACCCCTTGATTTTGGACCTATAGACCCTAGAACAGTTGAGACAGTAAATTTCTGTCATTTAAGCCACCTAGTTTGTGGCACCTAGCTTGTGGTTTGCTTCAGCAGCCCTCGCCAACAAATACACTCAATTAGCCAGTTTAATACACAGTGAGACCATATATTAAACAATCCAAAAATATCAGTCACTCACAGTAGAAAACATTTATTTTTCTTGCCCATGGGCCTGTGGGTTGGTTGCAGTTCACCCAGATGCAAGGCCAGTTGGGTTCAGATCTACTCCCGTGCCTACATCATTCTGGCACTGGCATGTTCTCCTGGAAGAAGGCAGAAGAGCCCAAGGCAAACGATGCAAGCCCATTGAAGTCCTCTCATGGCATCATGCCTCATAGCAAAGCAAGTCACCAGGCCAAGCCTACTTCAAACAGGCAGAAACATATATGTCTATTGTGGCAGGAAGCATTGAAAATCGCATGGAAAAGGGAGAGTGACAATAATCCAATTGATCACAATAGTTTTTTAAAATTTTCTTTAAAAGATTTTTATATATTTGAGAGAGAGCGAGAGAACGAGCAGGGTGGAGGGGCTGAGGGAGAGGGAGAAGCAGGCTTCCCGCCGAGCAGGGAGCCCGATGTGGGGCTCGATCCCAGGACCCTGAGATCATGACCTGAGCTGAAGGCAGATGCTTAACCGACAGAGCCACCCAGGTGCCCCTTGAGCACAATATCTATACATAATGGGGTTTTCTTTACTAAATCAGATTTTGCATTTGAAGCTTTGAGTGCAGGGCCTGGCGCCTAGTTGGGGCTCGATAAATGGCTGTTGCTATTATTATTGTTGTTTTTATTCTTGAACAAATTCTAGTGTTCATCTTCAATTGTGACTCTACACAGACTTTTTCCTTTCAAACAAGTAGAATTAGCTGAATAAATTGCATTAATATTTGGTTAAGTGAAAGTCTCTGTAGGCTGCATTATCGCAGCTGTGATTAATTCTTTTAAATTCTTTTAAATTGCGTGTCTGCTTCAGTGGATTGGAACAGAGATATGATTTCAAGCTTATGTTTCTCGTTAGGACGTTGAGGCCACACTTAAACGTGCTTTTTCTTCTTTGAAAAAATCAAAGGCTCTTAAAATGGATTGTTGTGAAAGGACACATAAAAAGGTTTTAATCAATAGCTGAATTCTCCAAAGCATCATCAAGACAAAGTGGTAAATGTTCAGATTAAATTTGTGATTGGTTAAGCTAGCAATCCATACAGTTGCATGTCACACAGTACTTAATAAATGACATGTAGAGTATCTTAATTGTACCCATTTATCACTTCCCTCTGTTTCTAGATGCATAAAGTTATCAAAATCTGGAAACTCAAACATTTTTATTTCCATTTCCTTGGTTTGGCTTTGTTCTGTCTTTCTTGGTGTATTGGGTCTGGTTTTGAGCTAAATATTTCTGACACAACCTTCATGACTCATTTACATTTAAATAGTAACAGGAAATCTCTTTGCCAAGAAGGCTATTGGAATCAAATTTTACACCAGATCTTTTTTTTTAAAGAGGTTATTATTGATTTTTTTCTGTACATCAAAGTACTTTTTTGTCTTTTTTTTTTTTTTTTTAAATCTTAGTACTATAGGCAGTGTACAAATTTTTCGTTTTTCATTTTGGGTGCTTATTATTGCTTCTGATGCTCGTAATTTATACCAGTTGCTATAATGTTAAAAATTAGAGGGCGCCTGGGTGGCTCAGTTGGTTAAACGACTGCCTTCAGCTCAGGTCATGATCCTGGAGTCCCTGGATCGAGTCCCGCATCGGGCTTCCTGCTCAGTGGGGAGTCTGCTTCTCCCCCTGACCCTCCCCACTCTCATGCTCTCTCTATCTCATTCTCTCTCTCAAATAAATAAATAAAATCTTTAAAAAAAATTAGAAATGAACTTCTGAGGTGTTCATTGCCTTTGCTATTGAAATTTCATTAAAGGGAGTTTGAAGTATAAATGCATGCCCTTGAACTTGTTGTCACATGTTGAATAAGATCTACTTACAGGATAGGGAGGATATAATTATAGAAAAGGTGATGAAATCAAATAGATTCCTAATCAGCAAAATGAGGTGTGATTTATAAACATCTACATGATGAGAAGATTTAATGGGAGTTGAAGCAAATTGAAGATGATCAAGGGTGAACCTCTCTGGCTGGGAAAACCAGCATCTTCGATGGAGGATCACAGAATAAGAACTCCCAGGCATCCAAATGGATTTCACCTACCACACTACCTCATAGTCCTAGGAATTTTTTTAAGAAGGTATTAGAATCACAAGAAGGCTTCCCAGCTTGTAAGGCAAAGTCAGCTGCATCAGTGTACTTAGACATTGTTATTCTAGATGTCTGTGGGAAGAAGAAATTCACTGTGTGCTGAGATCTTGTTGTAATTCTCCCTGAACTGGATTTAAGGAAAGGCTCAGTAAAACTTGTTTAATAATAACTTACATGGTATTGAGTGTTTATTCTGTACCGCACATTGAGAGTCTTACATAGATTAGTTATTTTATTCCTGCCAAAACTCTTTTGAGGTTGGTCATATTATTCCCATTTTCAGAAGATAAAACTGAGGCCTGAGGAGGCTGGGCAGCAGACCAAGTGGTGGAGCTGGGAGCAATGTCTTGGCAGCTAGCCTGGGGCACCCACAGTCTTAATTAAATTTGTGATTGGTTAAGCTAGCAATCCATACAGTTGCATGTCACACAGTACTTAATAAATGACATGTAGAGTATCTTAATTGTACCCATTTATCACTTCCCTCTGTTTCTAGATGCATAAAGTTATCAAAATCTGGAAACTCAAACATTTTTATTTCCATTTCCTTGGTTTGGCTTTGTTCTGTCTTTCTTGGTGTATTGGGTCTGGTTTTGAGCTAAATATTTCTGACACAACCTTCATGACTCATTTACATTTAAACAGTAACATTTGTGTTCGAATCTCTTGTCTGTCCATCTTTTGGCATCTCCTTCTTTCCCTCAGCTGTTTGGGTAGACACCCTGTACTCTGAGCTCTGTTTATGCACCAGGGATATGGTATGTTTCCAGCAGAAAAAGCTGCCTGTCTTCAAGGAATTGATAGTCCACTCAGGAAACAGACAAGTACTCCTACAAACATATAATGTAATTGCAGGTTGAGCAAAGTGCATTAAACGTAAAGCTGAGTAAGGGACTACAAGGCTGGGAGAAGAAGTGATGTTTTAGAGATGTTGATGTTTGAGAGTTTTCAGCAAAGAATATCAAGGTGTTCTAAAATTCACTGAACCACTGGCTGGAAAAGGGAGTAAGCGTGCTCTACCAGAGTGGGATAATGTCACGACTGAAATGTGGTGTGCAGATGATGAGTATTCATGTATGCAATGGGGGTAGGTGGGGAAGGACAACAGAGATGGGGCAGCCAGCTAGGACCGACTAGACTTGAATAGGGTTCTTTCTGTTCAAGTCACACTGGCACTCCTTCTGTCTTTCTCCCTGCCACCAGCTCCTTGCAGGGCACTTGCCAGCCTGTTCCGTCTGCCCCTTTTCCACCCCCTTCACCTGGAATTTTTAATCTTTCAGAGCTCCGCTCATTTATCACATTCTCAAAAAAGCCTTCCTTGATTTGCTGCACAACGCCATATTCTTTGTTATCGCTTCTCCTGGAATGCTGTTCACTTCTTTTGAGCGTACATCCCTGGCAAATGAGATATTTTTTTGGCAGGTTGTGTGAGTGCTGTCTTCCTTGCCCTGTTGAACTATAGGCTCTTTGTGGACAGGGTCCGTGTCTGTTTTAGCTCATCAGTTGTCCCCAGAACTTACCAGAATATAGAACTCATTAAATCTTCTGCGGTTTATTAAAAATGCATGAATATTGACAATTTGATATATCTCTCCATGTGGGTATAAGTCAACTTTAAATTGTACTTTAGGAGTAGTTAACATTTGGATTAATCAGGGACCCATTTTCTAGGGCTGCCATCAAATATCACTGTCGGGTTAATTAACATAAGGGATGTTAGAAATAAGTGTTATTGGTGAAATAAATGGCGTTCAAGATATCCATTGGTTAGACTCTGTCCTTGCACAAATGGGGTTGTTAAAGAAAAAATGATTTATGACACTTGTTAAAGATGGTAAGCAGACTTTATTCAGGACCATCCTGATAGGCGTAGAGGACACTGCAATTGGATTTTACAACTGGGGGGAAAGAGAGAGGTTGGACCCAACTCCGAATATAGCACGGACAAGTGGGAATTTATAGCAAAGGAGTAGGATGAAGGTTAGTGGGTAGAAAATTACTAAGACAGAACATAGCGGTAAGAGGGGGTTCTGGTTAAACCAATCTAATAGGATTCTTACTCAAGATAGGCCAGGTGATTAGACACTGGGGGATGAAGAACCTGATGAGATACCAAGAATGATTAGTTGTCAAACGTAGAGGGGTTCTGATTAAGCTGACTTATCAGGGTTCTTGCGAAAACCAGATTTTATGAGGACATGCACAGATGGGCCTAGGAGAAGTTTCAGGAGCCTGACTAAAGTTTGGTCAAGCAAAGAATCTTTGCCAGGGTTTAAGAATAAGGTCAACATAGGTCTAGAACTCTGAAGTGTCCTAGTCTCTGTGTTTCTGGGGAAGACTCTGTTGCCTAAATTGACTAAATGAGAGGTGAACCTGGCTTTGGAACACTGTTGTATTTACCTCAGGGTGAAACTTCATGCAACGTGCTTTATAAAATACCTAAAAACCTGAGAAAAGAGGCTTGGCATGGATGAGGCCCAGATGGTTTTATTCTCTAGGACCTGTTTGCTCATAACTCTTTGTAGGTGTGGTGACCTTCAGTTTGAGACTTGCTTACTTGTGACATACTGCTCAGGTGGGAAGAGGGGGTTGAGGAGAAACATGGCTCTACATTACCTCTAAACATTGGAGGTTCTCCAGATTCAGTAAGAAAGCTTAGCAACTATGAACGGCCAAATTGGCTTTGGTCATCTTACAAGAGAGCAATAGACCATTGTTGAATGGCAGAGGCGTTGGTGGGTTAGAGAATACCAAGATAGAGTCAACACATCTTGATGACTGATTTATGTGGATGTGAGGGAAGAAGCGAGGATGACTGAGGTGTTGGTCCTGGGAGCAGGTGTGGGTTGGTTGAAGGAGGCTTATGACTCCATCTTGTAAACTGGGCTGATCCCTGACTCTATTAAGAAGCAGACAATATTGGTCTTCGGTAACCTCTCACCTCTTTCATTGTGCCCATTGTGAAATACTTCTCACCCAGTGCTCTGCCAAATAACATCCTGTCTGCTGATGTGCTGTGACTGAAGGTCTCACGGTCTTTGTTTTCCAGAAAAGGCACTTTGGAGTCATCTATTTACCCAACCTGTATTGTGATGATTATGGCTGGAAATCCATGGGACTCCAGCCCATGTAAATAAATCTGTGCATTTTAGAAAGGCTTTTATTTTGAGTTCATTTTAGATGTACTGAAAAGTTGCAAAAGTAACATAGATAACTTTTTTTTTAAGATTTTATTTATTTATTTGACAGAGAGAAAGAGATCACAAGTAGGCAGGGAGGCAGGCAGAGAGAGAGGGGGAAGGAGGCTCCCCACTGAGCAGAGAGCCCAGTGTGGGGCTCAACTCCAGCAGGACCCTGAGATCACGACCTGAGCCGAAGGCAGACACTTAACTGACTGAGTCACCCAGGCGCCCCTAGATAACTCTCTTATATCTCTTTCTCTGCTTGCCCCAATCATGACATTGTACACACCATGGTGTAATTATCAAGAATAAGAAATTGCTATTGGTACAGTGTTCTTAACTAAACTGCAGACCTTATTTGAAATTCACCAGTTTTTCTCTAATGCCCTTTTTCTGCTCCAGGATCCTATTCAGGCTCCCACATTGCATTTTGTTGTTATTTTTCCTTCCTCTTTTCCAATCTGGACAGTTCCTCCTTCGTTCTTCGTCTTCATGACTTTAACACTTTGGAAGAGTACTGGTCAGTTATTATTTTATAAACTGACCTCAGTTTGGATTTGTCCAGTGTTTTCTCATGATTGGGCTGAGGTTATGCATTTTCAGCTTGAATTCCACAAAACTGCTGTGTCTTTCTCAGTGATTGATAGGCAGAGGTTCATGGTGATGTTGGTATGTCTTATCGTAGGTGATGTTTTCTCTGATCACAACTTGGTAAATTGATGTTTGCCAGGTTCCTCCTGTGTAAAGTAACTATCTTTCCCTTTGTAGTTGATAAGCAAATCTGTGATTTTAAACCTGGAAGGAAGCCAAATGAGGGCAATGAAATTTTGGGGAAAAAACCCCACCCCTGTTCCCCTCCTACCAGCCTCCATTTAAAAAGTATTCATTTGAGGGGCGCCTGGGTGGCTCAGTCGGTGAAACATCTGCCTTCGGCTCAGGTCATGATCTCAGGGCCCTGGGATTGAGTCTGGAGTTGCACTGGGTTCCCTGCTCAGCGGGGAGTCTGCTTCTCTCTCTCCCTTTGCTCCTCCCCGCTTGTGCTCGCTCTCTCGCTCATTCTCTCTCTCAAATAAATAAAATTAAATAAATAAATAAATAAAATCTTAAAAATTTTTTTTAGAAAGTATTCATTTGAACACTGTGTTTTGTCCTGGAAAACTTAAGCAGAAGGGTTGATGTAGCTAAAATAAAGCCATCTTGTTCATCTTTACGAAGATGCAAAGATGAAAAGAGTGATAATTCTGGTCTCCATACTGCTGTGATCGTAAAACTTATCTTTGATCATTTTACTTTCCGGATTAAAAATGTTCGTTGGGTTCTGAATGACTGTAGGAAAATGTCCTGACTTCCCAATGTGCTCCCCAGGACCCTGCACAGCAGGACAGCGGTACACTTTTCCACTTCCGTTCTCCCTTTATCTTTCATCTGTCCTCTGCTCTCACGAGTCCCATGCGTCTGCCACGTTCACCCAACAACTGTTCCCTGGGTCTCTGTTTTTGCTTATGCTGTTCTCTCAGCCAGAACACTCCTTCCTTTCTCACCTCTATCTTTTCAAACCCTTGTTCCCTGTGGATAAACATAATGATCTCATCAGGAATGAAGTTATTGTCTCTCAGCTCCCAAATCTCCTTTCTCTGCTCTGCTTTGTGATGCTGAGGCTGGGCCACAACACACCACGTTTCTGCTTGTGCCGACTGCTTCCTGGAAGGCTCTGTCAGGAGGAGGGACTAGAGGATCCTGGGAGATGTTTTGTTGCTGCAAGCATCACCCCAGTAATGCTTCTCTATCCCAGCATGGTGGTTCCTTCTCATAGCAGCTCTGGAATTCGTCTGCTGTTTGGCCAGCATGGGCAGACCTGGCCTCCTTCTGCCTGCTCAGACGCCAGGACTAGAGGCTGGTGGCCTCTCCTCAGAGGGCTGGGTCCTGCCCCCAGGGGAGCCCCTCCTCTAAGCTCTGAGCTAATGGCAGCAGCCTGGCAGCACCCTATTCTCAGACATCTGAGTTTCAGCTCTGCCGAGAATGTTCTCTAAGATTCTGAGTTCTAATCATTCCAACCTCTGCCCTTGGTTCCTGCATTCCTGGGAGCGGTAGCTGTTTCCCCATGTGATAGCTTAGTGTTCTCTTTTTGCTTTCTCTAAAGTTAACAGTCTTATCCCTAGTGAACACTTATTTTTATTACATTCTCTCTGTTTCAAACAAACTAACAAAACACTGGTATTGTTCCTATCTCCTGCCTGGACCCGGAATGATGTGGAAGTCGGCACCAGGAGCATTGCTAGGCAACTGGTACTCTAGGATGGGTTTGAGGATTTGCTCCTGGGATCCTCAGACTTGAGCGCAGTGTTGAGTCTTGCTAATGGAAAATGCACTGCTGGTAATCATGGCATCCTGTGGCCTCATGTGTGGTGATACCCCTACTGAGGCAAGGACTGAGGGGGCCAAGTGACTTCTGCCCTTGGCTGTGATGGCAGTAACGATGACTCTTAGGACTGTGGCGGCATGAGGTGGATTTCCTTGAGGACACGGGGGCTCTCACAGAAACCGAGTGACAAGCTCAGATCTTTAAACTCTCAGCTCACATCCATGTGCAGGGGACCAGAGAGCTTCCCTGGCAACCTTAAAAGACTTTCTTACCGAAGCCACAGTTGGGAATGATGGTGGTGGTGGTGTCATCATCACCATTGTCTCCCTGGTTTGAGAGAGAGAGAATATGAATCAACCCAGTTTGGTTCAGAAGTATTCCCAAGTCCGACCGGCTATAGCCAAGCGGGAACCCCACAGGGGGCACATGGCTGCTGGCTGTGGGAGACTCTTCCCACAGTAGAGCACAGAGCCGATACCCGTCTTTTGATAACTGCATGGGAGTACAGACCATGGCTTGGGGAGGAAGTCTAGTGCTTGGTCACCCTGGAGGTGGGAAGAAGACAGAAGAATTCTTTTCCACTTCCATCTCCACAACAAAGTCTGACCTTGAAACTGAGACTGCTTCTGGTAGCTCTCTGAAGTTGCTTTCCTCCCTCCCTCCCTCCCTCCCTCCTTCCTTCCTTCCTTCCTTCCTTCCTTCCTTCCTTCCTTCCTTCCTTCAAGATTTTATTTATTTGAGAGAGAGAGTGAGCGAGAGAAAGCACAAGCAGGGGGGAGTGGCAGAAGGAGAAACAGGCTCATTTCAGGGAGCCCAATGCGGGGCTTGATCCCAGGATCATGACCTGAGCCAAAGGCAGATGCCTAAGCAACTGAGCCACCCAGGCATCCCTGAAGTTGTTTTTCTGAGGGACTTTTAAGATTCAGGACATAATGTTGGCTGCTCTGTGCCTTGGTTAATAGAATAAGACTTAGAATTTGGGAAGGAGACATGTTTTCCTTTTCTGCTTGGAACCCACTGTGGCTTTGGAGCAAGGACTGAGGGAGCTCAGTGCTGTGTGGCCCCTTGAGGGGCTTGCATCTTCCAGCATCCTAAGGAGGCTGTCCAGCAGGCAGAGGAACAGCCTTCTTGAGGAGGGTTCGGGCTGCTTGGGCGGGGGGTTGTCATGCGTGGTGGGGCTCCTCCATCCTGAGGACGCCAGCCAGGACGCCAAAAATGGAAAAATACATCAAAAGGATTCCCCTGAATAGTGAGAGCTTTGGAAATGAGGGGTGCAGAGCCCATGTAATTCAGATATAAATGGAATTTCATTTGTACTCTCATGCTGCAGAGGCTGGGCATTGCTCAGTTTACATTAAAACCTGCCTAAACAACTTTTTTTCTACCTCTTTAAGCAGCATTGTTATTCTGCACCATTAGCCTATGGCAAGCTCTCCTCTTTCTGAAAACTTAGCCATTTGAAACTCAGGCCAAGAGAATGACACAGGGAGCGCTGGACATTAAGGCTCTGGTTTTCCCTTACATGGGTTTTTTTGTTTCTGTTTTTTTTTTTTTTTTTTCAGTGACACCTCTCAGGGTTTCCAGAAGAATGAAGCTAACTGGCAAGGGGCTTTCAAGAGTATCAACTCCCCAGAGGCATTTTGGGGTTTGTCGTTAACAGACTTGGCCAAGCACACATCAAAATAACTCATTACTCGTTCTACCTGTTGTTTTAAAAAGGCAGCATTGAAACCCTTTGACTATTTTGCTGTGGGGGTTTTGGCAGAACGTATTTCAGAAGGGGTGAGGGAGAAACCGTGGGGAACAGCACATGAATTTCCTCTGAAGGATGGCTGGTTAGGACACATGTGTATGTTGCCGGTGGACGTAAATTAGAATATTTGGAGACCCTGTGGTATTATTTCTGAAGCCCTTTACTTACTATTCATGGTTTCATTATGCCCCTTTTATTCACCCACACACATCTAAGGGTGGGGTAGGGGAGGGGCAGGTGCTGGGCTTGGCCTTAAAAAAACAAACAAACATAAAACCATATATTTTAGAGTTATAGGTGCATGCATTTTTTTTCCCTCCCATCAAATCTTACTTTTCCATGTTAACCACATAAATGGTTGTCATGGTGACATTTGCTTCCAGCCTCCATAGCTTTGATACAGAGCAGAGAGCTCGGGCAGTACCCGGTGACTGTAAATTCCGCTCTAACTGTCCCCTTAGCTCGCTGAAACTCATCGGAAACGAGGTCTACCACGGAGCTGCTCCTGTTCTCACAGAGCAAGTGAAAATCACATTGAAATTAGGCTACAATGGCCCCTTTGTCTAAGTTTTTCAGAGTGGTGGCGTTCATTTTTAAGGAAAAGGTTTGCTTGTTCAGCCTTTTAAAGGGCATTTAGCCAGTAAAAGTCATGGTATCTGCAATCCAGCAGTAAAGTAGGACGTTTCATCCCTTCTAACGATCTCTGCATATCTTGGGTCTGGAGTTGTGTCTTAAAAGTTGTGAGATGGTCCACAGGATAACGTTTAAAAATGTCTTCTAGCTGACCTCAACGTGTCCTCTTTGGTAATATTTTGCTGATGTTATTTCATAAAACTTTTGTATATATTAAGATCTAGCATCATCTCTAAGGCTACTTCCTTCTGGATTTTTTTTTTTTTAATCAAAAGGTAAAACTATAATCCAAAGACAGAGACTTGGGGAGAATCTCAGCATTTGAAGGTTCTAATTTAGTTATTGCCAAGACTGGAAGACCACAGAGGTAGAACAAATTAACGAGAGGACATGGGAAAGCAAATCCCCCATCCTAGCTTAGGATGGGGTCTGTGAAGGATCGGGTATTGCCACCAACCCTTCTAGCGGTCCTGTGGGCCTTCAGCTGTGGCCAGTCTAATATCCAACAGAGCGTGGTATAGGCAGCTTCCATCAGTGGCACAAAACATGGAAAAAACCAAAAAAGGGTGAAGATAACACAGCATAATAACTCTTTTGGGATGCTTTTAGATGCAAGAAATAAAATGACACCCAAGAGTGGTTTCCTCAGTTTGGACTTAATTTTCTTCTCCTAATAAGACGTTGGGAGGTAGGGAATTCCAGAGTTGGTTCTCTGCTGGCCAGAATGCCATGGCTCTGGGTGATTGTCTCTGCAAGTGTCCAGCCCTTCCCCTCCTGGTTTAAACATGGCCGCCGCCACCCCAAGTCACATCCTAAGTCCGCACCATCCAGAGTTGGAAGGAGGGAGAGAGTGAGCAGCTGAAGGAGGGAGAAGATGAACATGCCTTACTTGCTCATCCATCTCCCACGCTCTCTCTCCCTCTCTCCCTTTTTGAACTCCAGATCCTGCCTGGTCCCTGCAATGTCCACTTACGTTCTATCACACAGCCATCCCTAGCTGCAAGGAGGGCTGGGGCAGTGAGTGTCTGGCATTTTCTATCTCTATTGGGGCGGGGTGGAATCTGCTGATAGAGTAGAAGAAAGAGGTTGGCAACAAAGAAGTGTCAGCCATAGATAACGTTTTAGAAATGAAATGATTGAATGACATTGTTTTATCCCCCAGTCTTATTTTGCGGAAACTGGCACCAGAGAAGCTTGGTGTCAGACCAGAGATCTGAGTCTAGATCTTCTGATTCCCGATGTAGAATTTGAGGTTGACAGTGACTAACATCTGAGTTGCATATTCCACCTGGCACAGTAAGGGCTTTGTTTAGCGTGTATTAGTTTGCTTAATTTTTTGCCTTTAGCCCTGGAGGGGAGGGGGTGCTGCAGGCTTTTCAGAGCAGAGGGCACATATGCTGTAGCTTCCCACTTCTGCTGAAAAGTGGCAAATCATTTCTTCCTAATTAAAGATCAAACATTATTTCAGATGGTCCCCTTCCTAAGATGTCATGGGAGATGTTCCTCGTATCTGTCAGTGGTACTGATCATGTTGTCATTTTTGGCAACTAATTCCTGGAATGAATAATAAAATTATAATAATCTTGCACCAGAGGGAGGACGGCCAATTTGTAAAGTCCATTAAGAACTGAGCAAAAGATTGTCCTCTAATGAGATGGAGCACGTCAGGGAGACCGTACATCAAGCTGCTCAGTCACAGATACACAAAGGGACCTGGAGGGAGGGGTTACTGTAATTCTGGCAGACAGGGCGGGTTGTCTTGGATGCACATTTACATATTGTCATTGATCAGCTGCCAGAGAAGAGGATGACAAGCAGAACACCAGGGTTCTCCATTATGAGGCTCAGGGTGTGTTTCTGCCACCATTGATTCATTCCCCATGGGGGAAGGAGCATTACTCACCATTTCCTCATGTGCCAGAAAGAGAAATGGAGTCAACGAGCATATCATCTCCTTGTTGGAAAATGACAGCTCCCTGATTATAAATCCCCAATAAATTGATGGAAGAGCTGTTCAAACTTCGTAGATATAAATGTTTTCTGGGATTAATGGGAAGTTATTCCTAGAAATGACTTACAGTTCAGGAACCAATCTTTGAACTGAGCTATTGGTTTTTGTTTTTGTTTTCCTTCAGATGTCACAAGCCCCTCAAAGCAGCTGAGTGTGGATGGCCAAGGTTGTCCATCCAGCCCAGCCCTGTACCGTACCACCTTCCTCATTTTCTGTTGCCACAATTTATAGATTTAGAAAAGCTAAATTATCCCTGCCGTCTGGAGGAACCTTCTTCCTTTTGAAAGTCCTTTATAGGAGAACTTAAAATTTGAAGATCTACCTGTGACCTCTGGGGAGACATACCGCTCCCTTGTAGGACAGAAGCCAAAATACCGCTTGTTATCGTATCTTTTAGAATTAAAAAAAACTTTATTCAATAGCTATCTTAATATTTTTGTTTTCAGTGTCCTTGTAAACTAGGATATTGAGCCACTTGACTGTCACTTTGGAAAGGAATTGTGCCAACAATGGCTTAAATTCTGAAACATCAGGATTATTCTCCATTGTGACATCTAATGGTCATCAGGGGACTGTCACTTGGTATTTGTATTAATGTTGATACTCTTATTGAGTGAGTGCTGTTATAAGTGGGACTGGGTCTTTTGTCCAGCACAAGGAGCATGTGGGCACTTAATAAGTACCAATCAATACCTTTTGTTGATAGTGGACTATAGACCCATCCACTTCCCTGATGGCTCTACAGGGAAAGATGCACTTATAGCTTGTGTTTTATTCTAAAGAATCTATGAAGGGCTGCCTGCTCTATTCCCTTTGTTTGAATCTGTGCTGGGTGTGACATTTACCCAGGCAATGCCACTTCTGTCTGCTGGTTGCTGGGGAGCCAGAACTACACTTCTTCTTCCACTTGATTTTCTATAATTCTAATTTACCCTATCAGTGGGCTGGGTGAAGAGCGGGGGTGTTGTCCCTAAGCCTCCTGACCTTCTAAATTGCCTTGAGCCCATACCTCAGCCTCTTCCTTAGATTTTGAAGAAGTTAGAGACTGAGGCTTGAGTTCTTCTGCCGTTCGACCCTTCCCCTAACTTTTCCAAAGGAGGCAGAATTCTGATAACTCGTATCTTCTTGCTGTTTGTACGTGAATTGATTCATTCCGCCTCCTTCTTCATCCCCCTAAGTCCCACTACCAGGTGGATGTTGAACATTTTCCAGAATTGGAGGATAATGGATGGGGAGAAAGGCATAGGGAACACATTAAGAATTAGGGCTTTTTTTTTTTAAACAGTGCCTTAGTTTCCCTCACCATGGGGAATCCTCACTGGTCTTGCCCCCTCAGGTTCTGACTGCTGCAAAGCCCTTCTGCCCTCCTGTTTGCTTAGTGGGTCAACAAATATGATTGAGCATGTGCTGTGTGCCAGGTGTGAGCCTACATGCTTGCGTGCAGAGCAGTAGATGATAACAGATACCAGCCCTGATGTGACGGGGCTTTTGCTTTTAGTCTAGGATGGAGGGGTAGAGAAAGGAGGAGAGATTCAACACACGACACACACATGTATTCTAGCACAACTGTGAGAAGGCCTGAGAAGGAGAACAGGGTTCTGTGAGCAAGATCTTCCCTGCTTCTTTTGTATTTTTGCAAGCCTCCCTCTTTTTCAGGTTGTCTATGAAATCCCCAGGTCCTCCCTTCCTCCCTCCCTTTCTTCCTTCTTTCTGTTGACTCTTTTTGTTTGGATGGCCTCATTCCAGATCTGTCCCAAGTTTGGGATCCTCACCTCTCTTACCCAAGAGGTCATCAAGGTACTTCCTTAAAGAAAGTGCTATCTCCCCTCATAGGAAATATGCTACCACTCTCCTATGGGAAGACATCTGGGATTTGGTGGTATTTTAAGTTGCAATTACTTCCTTCCTGAAATACTGTCTCAGTGTTGTGTTTCAAACTATGAGATGTCCCAAGTGAGGGGTGTAAGTTGTGTTTAAATGGTTTCTGGGAGAATATTAGTTAACACACATCTCATGGAGATATTGACACTTTCTTCTCTTTTTTTGGAGATATAATTGGTATATAATATCATATTAGTTACAGGTGTGCAACATAATGATTCAATATTTGTATTTATTGCAAAATGATTACCACAATAAATTTAGTTAACATCCATCACTACCCAGTTAAATTTTACATGTGCACACACACACACATACACACAACGCCTATAATTTCTTTTTCTTTTTACCTCTTCCTTCCTTCTCTCTCTCCTTACTTTCCACATTCACTCGGTGGTGACACCTGACACCCATCAGTTACACATGTATGTGACAACAAACACTTTTATAATACTTGTTATATTCCAGGCGCTGTCCTAAGAACCCACTACAAATAGATACTTTTTTTTAATTGAAATATATTTGACACACAACGTTACTTTAGTTGCAGGTGTACAGGATTGTGATTGGACAGCTTTGTATGTTATGCCGTGCTCACTACAAGTGTAGCTGCCATCTGTCACATACAACCCTAGTATGACACCATTGACTATATTCCCTATGCTGTACCTTTCATCCTCATGACTGATTCATTCTAGAACCGGAAGCCTGGATTTCTCACTCGCCTTCGCCTGTTTTGCCCATGCAACCACCAGTTTGTTTTTGGTATTTGTCTCTTTCTACTTTTTTTGTTCGTTTATTTATTTTTTTAGATTCCACATATTAGATCAAAAAATATTTGTCTTTCTCTGTCTGACTTATTTCACTTAGCATAATCCCCTCTGGGTCCATCTGTGTCATTGCAAATGGCAAGATCTCATTCTTTTTTACGGCTGAGTAGTATTCCCTTGTGTATATTTACCACATCTTCCTTATTCATTCATCTATTGAAGGACACTTGAGTTGCTTTCCATATCTTGGCTCTTGTAAACAAATTGCTACTCTTAATTGGGTCCAGGGGAATATCTCAGCTTTATGCTGGCATGACTTGGTTATTTTCCTCTCTGAACCCATAGTGAGCAGCCCTTGGCTCAGAAGCTCCAACATCTTGTTAGAGTTCTAGAACTCTGTTGTGTTTCATTTTGCTATCTTCTTTTTAAGGTTATCTCTTACTTATAGCAACCGGTTCAGTTTCTTTTGAAAATAACATTTTTAACGTATATGCTATATATAACTGTGTAAGGGTTGATTGTGCCTGGAAGTAGCAAAATCACGTGGTTAGCTGGAGCTACTAAGGCTTGGATGTCCTGCCACTATATGTGTGAGCAGACAATGCGGTAGGCAAGCTGATGTTGCATAGTGCAGATGGGGAGAGAGTGCTGGGGTAGTCAGAAGACCTGGTACGAATCCAGGTTTTGCCACATCTCCTCCACATGGCCTTGGGCAAATCTGTCTTCTCTTTCAGTCTTGATTTTCTCTCCTTCCAAATAATGATGAATACCAGACTGCTGTAAAGATTAAATGAGAAAAAGCTTGAGAAAATATTTGGCATGGCGTCTGGCAAGTAGTTGGTGTAGAAAAATTTTTGTTTTTAAGTGGGAGTTGCAACATTTTATTGAATTAGCAAGTGACTATTAAAATAAAAAGACATCATTATGAACAGCTGCTGTGTATTCCCGGCCCTGGATTGTCAGTGATGACCAACACAGCCTGGGCCCTCTGCTCACAGAGCCTCTATGCGGAGAGACAGACGAGACACATTTTACGCAGATTCCTAGAGTGAGGGCTGTGATCAGAGAGAGGAAGAGAATGCTATGGGAGCATCTGACAAGCAGGTCTCCCATTCACTGGGGAATGAAAAATGTTTATCGGAACACCCGCAACAAGAGATTGCTTAAACTGAGACCCCAAAACCGTGTAGGTGCCAGCTAGGTAAAGAGGAACGGGAGAGAACAACATTCTAGACGGTAGACACTTCCGCCTGAGAACTTGACATCCACCTTTGTACACAGAGCAGATAAACTCATCCAACAAGCAAGCTTAGTTTATGGCCTCCATAAAAGGGTTTCATCCATCCCCAGTTCTCAAGGCAGTCCCTATATAGTGGTGATCTTTCTTCCTGTTTTATATTACAACTGAAGCTGTTCCTTTTCCAAATTGCCTGGCAGCCGGAGGAGTTTTATGCATACTTGGGTCTCTAGAAACAAGCCATTGTTCCAAGTCCTCAATTTCTCCCTCTCCACTGGCCTATTACATACCATGCCCTCCTCTCCTACAGGCACTTCATTGTCCTTAAAATGAGAATCTCATTCTGTGATTGCTGTTTCTGTTGTGTGTGTGTGTGTGTTTTTTTTTTTTCCCTGAGAGTCTTCTTTGATGAGGACAAGATCAGATCAAATGCAATATTAGACAGCATCCCCCTCTCTATTTTTGGCTCACTTTGAAAGGAAGGTCTACGTCACCATTCACCATGTTGCGCCATGTAAAGAGAAGAACATTTCAGAAGCTGGATGTGAAGTGGGATGGGGAGGGGGGAGAGGAAGGTGTTAAAATGTTGCTATTTATTGGCTTTTTAAAAAATCACTATGTAAGGGTAACTTGACCATTAAGGGACATTTTCGCTAGGATTGTGCTTCTCATGGGTTTCCAAGCCAGGGACTCTTTGGTTCTGCAAGTTTGCATTTCTGTTTTCATAGCTTTAGAAGTAGCTCCAGTTTTGTGTGGTCTAATGTCATCTCTTGCTGGCATATTAAGCATGAGGTATACCATGAGTTTTTCTTTTCTTTTTTTTTTTAAGATTTTATTTATTTATTTGAGAGACAGAATGAGAGAGAGAGCACATGAGAGGGGGGAGGGTCAGAGGGAGAAGCAGACTCCCTGCCGAGCAGGGAGCCCGATGTGGGACTCAATCCTGGGACTCCAGGATCATGACCTGAGCCGAAGGCAGTCGCTCAACCAACTGAGCCACCCAGGCGCCCGAGTTTTTCTTTTTTAAGATTTATTTATTTTAGAGAGAGAAAGAGAGCATGGAGGGGGAGGAGCAGACGCAAAGGGAGAGGGAGAATCTCAAGCAGACTCCCTGCTAAGAGCAGAGCCTGACACGGGGCTTGATCTCACGACCTTGAGATCATGACCTAAGCTGAAATCAAGAGTCAGATGCCTAACCGACTGAGCCCCCCAGCTGCCCCCATGAGTTTCTTGAATAGTTCTTGTCCCCACTCACCCCTTGGATTGGCTAATGAAGCAGCTGCTTTGTAAAATGCTCTTCTGCCTGGAACACTGACCACCACCTCCTATTCACCTGGATAGCTCGTTATGGTCTCTGCTGACACATTACCTCTAGGAAGCTCTCTCTGAAAGTGCAAGATGAGGTTGGAGCTCCTTTCCTCCACACGTGTTCATATAAGACTTGATAATTCTACCATCAGGGTACTTATTGAAACTGATTATATTTGTCTGATTACTTGTTAGGTTGCTCCCCACTCTACTGAGGTTGGGGGCGAGCTGCCATGTTCAGAGCTGTATGCCCTGTGTCTAGTAAAATCCCCACACCTAGTGGGTGTTCAGTAAATATTTAAATGAATAAGCAGATGAAGTAATGAGTGAATAATGTGAGCAATAATATGTGGGCTTGGTTTTAAATTCAAAATCATTGACAGTATTTTCCCAGTCTCTTGGTATGTTTCTTTATTTTCACCTAAGACATATCCCTTTTAAACATAGGTTAAAGATAAAATATTAGCTTGGGTTTCAAATCATCTCCATTGCTCAGGGTAATCCTTTTAGAGTAATATCTTTGTTCCCTTTTTTTTTTTAAGGTTTTATTTATTTGACAGAGAGAGACACACAGAGAGAGAGAGAACACACAAGCAGGGGGAGTGGGAGAGGGAGAAGCAGGCTTCCCGCCAAGCAGGGAGCCCGATGTGGGTCTTGATCCCAGGACCCTGGGACCATGACCAGAGCCGAAGGCAAACGCTTAATGACTGAGCCACCTAGGCACCGCTCTTTGTTCCCATTTTATACTGCATCTAACCTACCTCAAAATAGTACCACAGGAATGGTTTTCTTTTTTTTTTAAAGATTTTTAAAATTTATTCATTTGAGACACAGAGATACAGAGAGAGAGCATGAGCAGGGGGAGAGGGAGAAGCAGGCTCCCCACTGAGCTAGGAGTCCGATGTGGGGCTGGATCCCAGGACCCTTGGATCATGACCTGAGCCGAAGGCAGATGCTTAACCATCTGAGCCACCCAGGCGCTCCATGGAATGGTTTTCTAACAGAAGGACTCTGAGCAAATAATTCAGTAGCTGGGGCAGGAATGTGGAGGGTAGAGTAAAATTATTTGAATCCTGACTTGCCTCTGGCCAAGGGGCTTAGCCCTTGAATTCTTATCTGTAAAATGGGGATAGTCATACTCATTCAACTTCACAGAGTTGGTGTGATTAATTGCTGTATATATATATTTTTAAAGATTTTATTTATTTATTAGAGAGAAAGCACAAGCAAGTGGAGGGACAGAGGGAGAGGGAGAAGCGGGCTTCCTGCGGAGCTGGGAGCCCGATGCGGGGCTCGATTCCGGGACCCTGAGATCATAACCTGAGCTGAAGGCAGATGCTTAATGACTGAGCCACCCTGGAGCCCCTAAATGCTATATATTTGAATGCAGCATCAATAAGATAGACAAAGGTGACTGTAAAATGATCCTTAGAGCAGTGGCCTTTGTCGGCAGCATGGGTTAAATAGAAAATAAAAGTTCAGACTAATTTTCACAGCCATGATGCAATGCCAGGCCCTGGCTGAGTACTCAGTAAATGCTAGCAGCTCTGATGGTGCTCATTCCTATTAATTTATGAGTACGCTTGTCTGCTTGCCTCATCCTGAGGCACCAGGGAAAATGAAAGCATATTCTAAACTTCTGGGAGTGACAGCAAATACAGCAGCGCTAGCCATACCTCTGCCATCTTGAGAACTCCTTGTCAAAGGATATTTCAAGCATCTCTCACATCAACCTCCCCTTTACCACCCTCTCTTTCGCTCTCGCTTGTGGCAACTCCAGTGAAAAAACTTCACCCTGTAACAGGGAGGATGGTGACAGGTGGCAAATGACTGTGAAGAAAAACTCTTGGGTAGAGGTTGAAGATGAACACGTGCTTTACAAATTTCCCTGGAGGCTCTCTTCAGAGAGTTTCAGCCAACTGACATTATTCATGATCTAGCGTGAAAAATTGGTACTGAGGCCACTTTCAGCTTTGAAGTTAATTTGAGCTTTTTATTTTCTTTTGCGCATTTAAGATATTGGACCACGTTGGAGGTGTTGCTGTACTATGGGCCTAACCTCTCTCACCCCTGAAGCAGTATTCCTTGCCAATCAGATTGTTGCAGATAATTAAATACTGTTGATATCTTTTGGGAAATCACCTTGAGACTTAACAATATGCTTTTATGCTTAATTTTTGTGGAACTGGGTTCACATTAGCATTTGATTCTTCTGTTCAGTATGCTTTTCTGCCTGGAAGTAGAAGACAGTGTACCTGGAATGTCCTCTCTACCTCTGCAGACGAGAGTATACCGAGAATTTCTGGAATTTTACCAGAATTGGATTAATAGTAACTCTGGAGTTTATATAGCTTAATTAGAACAATCACAGTGATGGGGTGAGAAAGGAAGAAGAATGCTGTTTTTGTGGGCATGTTTGTACATGTACCTATATATGAACATGTGTATGTTCTGACATGTGTGATATGTGTCCAGTGCCTTAAAACAGTTGTCACTTGTTGAGATATATAAATGACATATAGCAACACTTTCAACTTAGAAATTATGCTTGGGAATGATAGTAATGTGAACGTGATCAGCCGTTTTTACCTGTTCCCTTCTGCTCCACTTGATGGATCAGTCTATCATGACATCACCCATGAGACATTCATAGCCTTACAAATCATTCTATCACTACACGCTGTGTGTTATTTGCAGCAGCTTGATTTTGAAATTGAATTATTGGCAGGACTTCCAGGTATGGCTGAGTAAGGAGGTCAGCAAATCTTTTCCCCAAAATGCATCTATAAAGCTGGACAAAATGGACAAAAGCAACCATTTCAACATCCTGACAATTAGTCAATGGCATAAAACAATCTGAGAAGCATTTGTGCTTGAAAAACTGCTGGAATTTGGGAGCCACTGGGAGTCTGTGGTGTTTTAGTCTGAAGCTGCTCTCCTTCCCAGCTCAGGTTGAGTAGATTGTACAGCCACAGTAGAAGGGGGCTTGTGTGAATTTGGTGTAGGGGTGTTATTAATGAAAGCGATGATCTTGGTAACCAGGAAGAAGAAAGGTCCACTAGCCTGAGTTTTCAGTCATATTTCTGGTAAATGTGTTCCTGGCTGAGGCTTTCCAGGTGCATAGCAGAGACGAGAGAGAGCCTCAGCTATTCATACACTCTTGGCAACCCTAAAACTTTCCACATCGCCACAGAATACATGGAAGGGCCTAGCAGTGAGCAAAAGCCAGGAAAGACTTGAGAATAGCCTGACTTTTTAATGTCTACTACCCTCTTCCATCAGCGAAGGATAGTACACTTACTGGTTCAGGTATTTGAGTACAACCTTTTCCCAGTCATTGGCTGACTACTGAGCTATGCTGATACATGGGCAGCCTACAAGAAGCCATACTTAAAAAATAAAATCAAGGGGCACCTAGGTGGCTCAGACAGTTAAGAGTCTGCTGTCGGCTCAGGTCATGATTCCAGGCTCCTGGGATCAAGCCTTGTGTCGGGCTCCCTGCTCAGTGGGGAGCCTGTTTCTCCCTCTCCCTCTGCTGCTCCCCCTGCTCCTGTGCTCTCTCTCTTTCATGCACTCTCTCTCAAATAAGTAAAATCTTAAAAAAAAAAAATCAAGAATTAAAGAAAAAAAACCTGAGCTGAAACATGAGCAGCCACACACTCTGCAGGAGACAGGTTTTAAAGTTTAGCCAGTGAAAGTTTCTGAATAAATAGAACCAACAAAATAGCATCAGCAGCCACCAGAGGGGAAAAAATCAGAATTCAGAGTTGCTACAATATATTATCTAAAATGTTCAGTGTTCAACCAAAAATATGAGACATACAGGAAGTCTGACCTATCATTGGAAGAAACCACAGTTAATAGGATTGTCTTTGAATGTCCCCAGATGTTGCATTTAGCAGACAAAGATTTCAAAACAGCTATTATAAATATATTCAAGGAACTATAGGAAACCATGCTTAAAGAATTAAAGGAAGGTATATTAGGGTTCTTTAGAGAAACAGAACTGATAGGATAATATATATATTCCTATTATATATTAACTAGTTTACATGATTATGGAGGCCAATAAGTCCCATGACTTGCCATCTGCAAGCTGGAGAACCAGGAAAGTGGTGGTATAATTCAGTCCAAGTCTGAAGCGTGAGAACCAGGAAAGTGGTGGTATAATTCAGTCCAAGTCTGAAGCGTGGGGGCAGGAGGTGCTGATGTTCTAAGTCCTGGTCATGGTCTGAAGGTTCCAGAACCAGGAGTACTGATGTCTGGGTGCAGGAAAAGACAGATGTCCTAGCTCAGATAGAGCACATTTACCATTTCTTTGCTTTTTTATTCTATCTGGACTGTGAAAGGATTGAATGATGCTTCCCCACATTGAGGTGGGCCATCTGTTTACTTGGTTCACCAACCAAATGCTAATCTTGTCCAGAAATACTCTTACAGACACCCCAGAAACAATGTATTATTACTAGTTATCTGTGTATCCCTTAGCCCAGCCGAGTGGACACATAAAACTAAGCATCACAGGAAGTATGACAATAGTAATTAATAACTGAGTGTCAATAAGGAGGTAGAAATTATGAAAAAAACCCACATGGAAATTCTCAAGCTGAATACAGTAACTGACAGGAATAACTCACTAAAGGGATTCAAGATAGCTGAAGAAAGCATCAGTGAACATGAAGATAGATCAATAGAAATGATCTATTCAGAGAGGAAAAAAAAGAAAAATAAGAATAGATCCTCAGAAAACACGGGGCATCAAGTATACCAACAGAAATAATGGGAGTTCTAAAAGAAAGAAGGCAAAGAATGGAATGGAAAAAGCTCTTTGAAGAAGCAGTGGCTGAAAACTTGCCACATTTAGAGGAAAACACACATCTACCAAAGTCAACATCCCCCAAGTAGGGTAAAGCCAAAGAGATTATCATTTAGACCCCTTACAGCCCAACTCCTGAAAGTGAAATGCAGAGAAAGTATTGAGAGTGCTAAGAGAAAAACAGCTTTTACAGACAGGGAAGTATCAGTATGATTAATGATTGACTGACTTCTCATATGAAACAATGGCAGTAAGGAGGCAGTGGATGATGTAGTCACAGTGCTAAAAGAAGAAAACCAGGGGCGCCTGGGTGTCTCAGTTGTTTAAGCGTCTGCCTTGGGCTCAGGTCATGATCCCAGGGTCCTGGGATGGAGACCTGTGTCAGGCTCCCTGCTCAGCGGGGAGTCTGTTTCTCTCTCTAGCCCCTCCCCCTGCTTGTGCTTACTCTCCCAAATAAATAAATTAAAATCTTTTTTTTTTAAAAGAAGAAAACCAAAACCATAAACTAAAAATATTATATCCAGAAAAAACATCCTTACAAATGAAGGAAAATAAAGACATTCCAAGATAAGCAAAGGTTGAGAAATTGATTCCTGGCCAACCTACCAAGAAATTCTTAAGAAATCCTTCAGGCTTAAAGGACAGAACATTAGATATAACCTGCATCCATAAAAGAAGACAAAAAGCACCAGAAATGATAACTATAGATTAATATAAGAAACTCTGTAAATATATCTTTCTGATATCCTCTCTAATATTTCTAAAAGACAGATAAAGTGCTAATTATAGCATCGTATTTTATATATATATACATGTTATAGAAACAAAAGAGCAGGGAATGGAGCCATGCTGAAGCAGAGTTTCTCCATCTTATCAGAATTATGTTAGTATTAATCTGAAGTAGGTTGCAATAAATTAAGACACATGTTTTAATTCCCAGCACAGTCACTAAGAAAATAATAAAAAATTAAAATATTTCCTGGAGGAATTAAAATATTACACTAAAAAGTAGTTATTTAATGCAAGAGAAGGCAATCAAACAGAAACAAAAAAAAGGAAATGCAGAGAAAATAAATAAAATGGAAAATGTAAATCCAACCATATCAGTAATTTCATTAACTGGGAATGATCTAAATACCTTAGTCAAAGGCAGAGATTGTCAAACTAGATTTTTCAAAAAGCAAGGCAGTCTCTTACCTACAACACAAAGAGCATGATTCATAAGAGAGAAAAAAAATCTATATATTTGTTGAATCAACCTGAAAAACTTTTGTGCTTCAAAGGATACCGTTAAGAAAACGAAAAGACACAGACTGGGAGAAAATGCTCACAAATCGTGTATCTGGTGTAGGACTATATCCAAAGTATATTTGAAAAACTCTTATAATTCAATAGTAAGGACTCACCTTTTAAATACTGGCAAAATATTTGGATAGGTATCTCACCAAAAATACATAGATGGATAACAAATGTATAAAAAAAGATGTTCAACATCATTAATCATTACAGGAAATCCAATGAAAACTGGGATGAGGTACCACCACATATCCAATAGAATGGCTATAATCAAAAAGACAAACAGTATCAGATGTTGGCAGTACATGGAGAAACTTAACTAGCATGATGTCCTGATAGGAGTATAAAATGGTACAGCCTCTTGGGAAAACAGTTTAGCAGTGGCTTAAAAAGTTAAAAATAGGGGTGCCTGGGTGGCTCAGTCGGTGAAGCATCTGCCTTCAGCTCAGGTCATGATCCCAGGATCTGGGGTCCTGGGATCAAGCCCAGTGTCTGGCCCCTTGCGCAGCAGGGAGTCTGCTTCTCCCTCCCCTCTGCCCCCCCCCCCCACCGCCCGCTCATACTTGTGCATGCTTTCTCTCTCTCTCATTCTCAAATAAATAAATAAAATTTTTTTTTAAAAAAGTTAAAAATAACAATGTGACCTAGAAATTCTACTTCTAGGGATCTACCCCAAAGAAATGAAAACATAAATTCACACAAAGACATGTACACATAACAGCATTATTTTAACAGCCCCAAACTGGAGACAGTCCCAATGTCCATCAACTGGTGAATGGATAAACAAAATGTGGTGTATCTATGCAATGGAATCCCATTCAGAAATAAAAAGGAATCCATACATGTATACCATGGATGATTCTCAGAAACATTATAAGTAGAAGAAGCCAGATGCAAAAGACTTCCTGTTGTATCATTCCATTTATAGGAAGTGACCAGAAAAGGCAAATGTAATAGAACTAAAAAGCAGAACAGTGGTTGCCTTGGGTGGGGAAAGCAAGTGAGGATTAAGTGGAAGTGGACATGGTAGAATTTTGGGGGGGTAATGGCTAAGTCTTATGGTATATAAATTATACCTCAATAAAGCTGTTTAAAAAAACATTAATTCATAAAATATTGAATTACAATTAGAAAGTTTTATTAAACAATTCAGATAAATTATTCCAGTATTCAGATTTCTGAACAAATGATCTATTCTATGGTCAGATATGAGAAGAACTATTTGAAATGAATATTTGTAACACACAATTTAACTTTGCACCTATGGTTTTCACATATGCAGAACTATACCGTGAAGCTACTGCTTTCCCAATGAATGAATAAGGACCTTCCTTTAAGGATAAACCCTGTTACCTGCCAACTAGCTCAGGTTTTTTTATAGTGCTACTTTATGGCAAAATATCTTCATACATAGCTTTCCTTCCTAGTACATTTTATGATATAAATACATTCTACTCTATAGGCAGCATGCTACATCACACTTCTCATCCACTAGTGTTTGGCAGGCCGCGGTGGATAATTGTTGCTGATGAGTGTCATTGTGTGTATCATACAGTAAGATCTTTTGGCCAATGAGTGTTTGCCATGTTATTTTGAGTCCAGCGTGGAGTTTACTTCTCTGCAGTCTCTCCTTCCACCACTGTTGGGTAGAGTACAAGACGAGTCATGGCTCTCAGTGATGCCAAAGGCACTCGAGGGATAGTACAGGGGCTGCTCGGGAGAAGCAGTGGAAGAGCCCCCAGTTAGATGGATATGTAAGACTTGTATCTGGAGAGCATGGCAAATGCACTTGCAGGGAAATGCTTGAGGAAATGCAGTCAACATCATCAGGCAGGAAGGGGCTGGTAGAAGTCCTTTGGCTTTGTGTTGGACGAACCTTGCTCGCTGAGATGAGTGACCCATATTTGCCTGACGGATTGCAAAAGAAAAAAAGCCCAAGGCTGTCCCATCTTCAAGGACCGAAGAACATGGAAATGATCGCATGATTCAGGAACTTATCAGGGCAAGGGTTTTCTGGAACACATCCCTACCGCACAGATTCAGGTAGTAGCCCTATTTCTAACCAAGCCTTCCCACACCACTCCTGCTTCATGGCTGAGGGGTCGGGTAATAAGCTTTTATCGAAAAAACATAAGCAATCCAGTCTTTCCGTCCTCAGTGATACGATGCTGGCTTTATTGTATCAAGTCTTGTTCCCCACTACAAGGGTGCACCACACTGCAATTGGAGTGATGTTTTTGAATGAACACTCAGATAGTGTCACTTCCCTGCTTTAAACCTATTAAAGGCTAGCCATTACCCTCAAAATGAATATGGATTGCAGTGTGCTACCCGCCCATCCTGCCTCGTCCTTCACTTCTCTCTGTTTCCCCCAGTCTAGCCTTTATACACGTGGTTCCCCCTGTTTGGACGATTTTGTTGCCTCACAGCCATCCGCTGCTCAAATACCCCCTTCCCTGGTGGTAACTCTTCATTTTCAAGTCTCCGTTTCCGTGTCTATGAGACTCCCCTCTCCCTTAAGCGCTTCAAAATAGCTTCTGTGCTTCTCGCAAGTGTTTCCTTAGTGTTTGTTAAATCCGTTTTCTTGCAGTTACCACCCTTATGGCAGATAGAGTACTAATTACCTCCCCAATAACCATTATACCTTTCTTCCTTATTAACAGAACCCCGTTTTTACTTAGAGTAACCACGTGCCCAGTTAAAAATACTTGCCTTCCCAGATGGCCCTGCAGCTGTGTGCGGTCATGTGACCCGGTTATAGCCAATAAGGTGTAAGGAACTGTCTCCTGGGTGCAATTTCCAGATAATCATTTCCATTTAAGAGAGTCCGACCTAACTGCTGTGTACATTGCTTTGCCCTTGTCCTTTGCTCTGTCTCTTCTGTGTGGCATTCAGATTTGAGCAGCAGCTATCTTGTGGGAACAGAAAGGAGGGCAAACATGAAGGATGGCAGAGCAGGAGAGCGGAGGTTGTCTGTGGTCTTTGTGGCACAGGGAATAGCCTTGCGTGTCTGGGACTGTCTACCCTTGTGTTTGTTTCCACATGAAAACGGACCTGGTTAAGTCAAGTCCCTATTTGATTAAAGTATTAAGCATGCAGCTGAACTCATTCCTAACTGATAGCACCGTTTTGTTTTTGTTTTGTTTTGTTTTTTTAATTGGATATTTGCTTAACTGACTTTATTTCTAATGACTACCTGCCGCAGAAGGTAGGGACTCTGGCCTCTTCACTTCGGGAGTCCCTGTGACTGCAATGACATTTGGCACCGAGTGGATGTTTAGAAGTGTGTTGAATAAATAATTGGTTCAGTGAATGAATTAAGGTGAAGAAATTGTGTGGGTTTCCCCATGATTTTTGTTTAGTCTTCCTGGGGGTATTCCCATATGGAGCTGGGTCTCAATATTCCATAGGGATTTTTAGTCTACTCTGTAGAACAGGATGTCTCAGCCTTGGCTCAACTGACATTTGGGTCAGACGATTTTCCATGTGGGGAATTGTCCTGAGCATTGTAGGAGGTTTAGCAGCACTCTTGGCCTCTATCTTCTAGATCCTACAGCACCCAAACCTTCCAGTTGTGGTGAACATCACTGAGTCCAGATGTTGCTAGATGTCCTCTGCAGGGCAAAATAGCCCCTGGTTGAGAACCACTGCTGGAGAGAATGGATTCTGATGTTGAGTTCTATGAACTACTGGGTGGAATGTGTGTGTGTGAACCCCTTAAATAACATGCAAAATTTGTTTCGTGTGTGTTCATTGCTTTGGGGAGAGTGCCTACAACTCTCATACATCCTCAAGAGAGCCAATGGCCCAGCAAAATCAAGAACCATTCCTCTACAATTTTCAAGCTGTTTTAAAACTTTTCACCATGATTTCCTTTAGCCTCCTGTACACCGTTAAACTTAATAGGTAGATAGGCCACGACCACTGCTTAATGACTCTGTGAGTTCTAATCGAGTGTTCAAGCCCAATAAACTAGTAGTGCTTATGAGGCTCGCAAAACAAGCCATTTGAAATCTTTTGGAGAGCCATGAGGCCCACAAAACCAGCCATTTGAGATGTTTTGGAGAGCCATTGTAAATATGGAAATTGAGGACTGTACTCTCCTGCCTTCTAACCTAATGGTCAATCCACTTAACAAAGGAGAATCACACTGCAGTTCTCAAACTCCAAGTGCAGGAGTAATTGAGTGAAAAGTAAGAAGGGAAACTCTCATAAACAGATTACTTAAAAATAGTCTCAGGTGAATATACACAAGCAGGAAAATTTAAATTATAAAAAAGAAATAAGATGGATGTAAGCATGACTGAACTGAATTTAATGGTTGATGTTCTCACTTACTTAATCACATAATGCCACTACTTGGGACTCTTTTACTGAAGCAAATCATTTGTTGCATCCAAAGGGAGCCATGATAATGCAAAATGTGCCATGAAATACCCAATTAAATTATTTTAACACATTGGAGATAGTGGCCTGGTACACGTGTCCTAGTCTTTCCTCTGCCTGACAGTCTGGAGGGGATGATATGTATTTAATATCTGGTTTTATTTCTCCACTCTGGCCTGTGTGTTTGTGTGTGTGTGTGTGTGTGTGTGTGTACATGCGTTCACCACTCTGCTCTAGCTATGAAAATGTTTGAGCACAGCACTGCCAGGAATATAAAAAATAAAAATAATCTGTAAATAAGCCAGTCACCTCCTAGAGCATTCCTAGGGGAAGCTGGGAATGTGACATACCAGGAACTTGGAAATGAGGTTTCCTAAACTTCAAACCATGGCTGAAGTTTATTGCAGTGAATCTGCCAGGGGCATGTACCTTGCTAACTGATAAAATAGAGTTGTCTCCTGGAAACACATGCTTCACCAGCTTGCTTTGCTTTTGGGGGGAGGGGGAGAGAGTGTGGGAAAATACCCTTTTCACCTGTAAAGTCTTTTCATAAACGTAATTTTTAATCATCCTTGTTATTTTCGACTATAAGGATGTAGATGAACCATGTATAGTTTAGCTATATATAGTATATTGTGAGTATTAAAGTTACATGCATTCATTATAGGAAAATATAAGAAAATAAGAAATTTCCATAATAATACCCCCAAAGACAACCACTCACTATGTTTTCTTTTCCTCTGTTTTAAAATCTAAATTTTTTTTTAAGAACTCTTCTCATTAATACAGAAAGCTGTGGACATAGCCTGTAATAATATTTGGGCCCAGGGATAGGAATTGTTCCTTTTTGTATGTAAATGTTTGAGTTTCTTCCCTCCAGAGCCTTGCACCCAAACATATACATAGGTGGAATGTCGTCCACCAAATTCTCTATTGTTTCTCTTTCTATCGATAGGCAGATCCATGGTGCACACAAAGCTTTATTGCTTTTATACAAGAAGGCATGTTCTGGGGGATAGGATGAGAAGGGCTCTGTAGAAAAGTTCAGAAAAGAGAATGATGGCATCCCAAGCCCACCATCCTGATATAACTTAACATGGATGGACACTTACAAACATAAATGTCCGTTTTTTTGATTTTACACGAATGGGATCCTACTAACTCTTCCAGAGAACCAGGTTTCATCTCCACTGTGCTTTTGTGTAAATTACAAAAGGTGCCCCTCCTCCCCCTTCTGGGTACACAACTCCCATTTATCCCCTCGGGTTTGTGGAGGGCTAGATGTCCTATGACCACCGCATCAACATCTCCCACAAGAGGAAACACTGAATATAGTGCTTATTGTATATCAGACACTGTTTGGGGGGTTGTATAAATATCATCCTATTTAGCCCTTCAACACCTCTGTAGTAGTACTATTACTTTCTCCATTTTATTGATGAGAAGACGGAGGCCTAGAGACATGAAGTTGTTTGTCCAGTGCCTCCCCCCGCCCCCAGCTCGTGAATGGCAGGGATGGGATTTGAATCCTGGAAGGTTGCTCCCAGAATCTGTGCTCTTACTCGTTCTGCCATTCTAACTAATCTCTTGTTGGCAATTTCTTCTTTCATTCCTATTAAAATCATGTTTTGCTGAACATTTTAATCTGCTCGTATCCTTAGGATAATATTCTGTTTAGTTTTTATTTAACACACTATTAAAGAACACTAAATGCCTGGCACTATGTGGAACGTTTTACGAAAATTAACTCATTAATCTTCCTACCAACCAAGGAGTCAGGATATTGCAGATGAGGCAGAGAGAGATTAACTGGAATAAATGCCAGAGCTGAGCTTCCAACCCAGGCAATCTGGATCCAGAGCCTGTTTCCATAACCATCAGTTATAGAGCTTCTTCCTCTCTTCAGGAAGCAAGAAAGTATCACAGACCACATTTGGGTATAAAACTACCAGATTGCCCTGAAGAAAGAGTGTCCTCGTAGATGATTCCCATGTTAGGGAATTTTGTTCTAGCCGTCTTTTTCTATGCATATCAAAATATAATTTAGATCATACGTATATCCAAATTTATCCAATTTCTTTATTAAAATAATTTAGAAAACAAAAAATGTACAGAAAAAAATGACATTTGACAGTGAGAAACCACCCATAGATAATCACTGATGTGTGCTTTAGGCTTCACAGTATTTTTTTCATGGGAGTATAAATAATATATGCACATTATAAATTGCTCTCCTTTTTGCAATGAAAATTATTTTTGCCATTAGTTTTATTTTTTTAAGAATTTATTTGAGAGAGAGAGAGAGAGAGAGAATGTGTGGGAGGAGGGGCAGAGGGAGAAGCAGACTCCCTGTGGAGCAGGGAACCCGACGTGGGACTAGATCCCAGGACCCTGGGATCATGATCTGAGCCAAAGGCAGACGCTTAACTGACTGAACCACCCAGGAGCCCTCCATTAGTCTTTCAAACTAGTTTTTATTGCTTGGATAACAATGAATTTTAAAAATGTAGCATGTATTTAACAAATCTATTACTGAAAGAGGTTCTATCCAATTTTTGGTTTTTGATGGAAAAAATAACACAATGATGAACATTGTTATGCATTATTCTTGGCGTGATTTTCTGTTTCTTTAAGGTAGATTCCAGGAAAAAGAAAAGTTACATCAAAGGCTATGAATATCTTAGGGTTTTACAGATACACTTTTATTTAGTTTGTAACAGATATTTTTCTAAGTTACAAAAAACCGTTCACGAGGACCATTTTACTCTCTGAATAATATGCAATTATATATGGCTAGACCATATCTTAATCACTTCACTCTTGTTTTATGACTTCTATTGAGAGTGGTGTTCCTCGATCTTTTAAAGTTAGTGTCCTTTTGATAAACGTTAATACCTCACACCTCATTTAATGTAATTTTTTGACAGTATTTGAATAACTAACAATTTTAGGAATAAAACATTTTATTTCGATTTTGAAAAATTATCTCCCTTTAGTCTAAAAATCTTCCTTTAGCATTTCTAGGAGTTAAGGTCTGAGGGTGACAAATTCTCTTAGTTTTCTTTCTTTCTTTTTTTTAGAGAAGGAGGGAGAGAGGGTAGGAGGGAGGGCCAGAGGGGGAGAGAGAGAGAGAGAGAGAATCTTAAGCAGGCTCCAGGCCCAGGGTGGAGCCAGACGTGGGCCTTGATCTCACAACTGTAAGATCATGACCTGAGCCGAAATCAAGTTGGATGCTTAACCTACTGAACAACCCAGGCACCCCAGTTTTCTTTGATTTAAAAATTTTTTTATTTAGGGGCACCTGGGTGGCTCAGTCGTTAAGCATCTGCCTTCGGCTCAGGTCATGATCCCAGGGTCCTGGGATCAAGCCCCACATCAGGCTCCCCTGCTCCGCAGGAAGCTTGCTTCTCCCTCTGCCTCTCCACACTGCTTGTGTTCCCTCTCTCGCTGTGTCTCTCTCCGTGAAATAAATAAAATCTTAAAAAAAAAAATTTTTATTTTGAAAAATGTGGTGCCTGGGTGGTTCAGTTGGTCAAGCGTCTGCTTTCGGCTTAGGCCATGACCCCAGGGTCCTGGGATGGAGCCCACATTGGACTCCCTTTTCAGCAGGGATTCTGCTTTTCCCTCTCCCTCTGCTCCTCCCCCTGCTCCTGTGCTCACTTGCATGCACACTCTCTCTCAAACTAATAAATAAAAAATCTTTAAAAAAATGTTTTTATTTTGACTTCATTCTGAAGATATTTTAGCGTGCAATAAAAAATACTTTTTATTTTCTTAAGTAATCTCTACACCCAGTGTGGGGCTTAAACTCACAATGCTGGGATTAAGAGTTGCATGCTCTACCAACTGAGCCAGCCAGGCACCCCTGGAGGACATTTTAGTTAAATAAAGAATTCTCTTGACAGGATTTTCTTCAGGATTTTACAGATGTTGTTCCACTATCTTCTCATTGCCATAGTTTCTGATGAGAAATCTGTGATGATTTAAATGTTTGTTCCCCTGTATGTAATGTGTTGTTTTTCTCTAGCCGCTTTTAACATTTTCTGTTCAGTTTTGGCTTTCAGTGCTTTGACTAGGATGTGCTAGGCTTTGTTTTCTTTGTATTTATCCTACTTGAGGTTTGCTTAGCTTTGTAAACCTATAAATGTATGATTTTAACCAAATTAAGGAAACTTTGGATATTTTATATTCAAGTATTTTTTTCTGTTTCTGTTTATCTTCCTTCTAGGATTGCAATTATCTAAAAACTAGTCCACATGGTATCAAACCAAAATCCCATGAGGCTCTGTATATTTTCCATAATCCTTTTTCTCTACGTGCTTTAGATTTGGTCATTTCTTTTGATTTAACTGCAGTTTCACTAATTCTTTCCTCTGCCATCTCCATTTTTCCAGTAAGTCCATCCACTGACTTAAATTTCACATATTTTAATTTTCAGTTTGAGAATTTCCATTGGAGTCTTTTTTTTATAGTTTCCATTTCTCATTCAGTATGAGATAATTTGTTCTTTACTGAACATAGAATAGTTTTTCAAGTTCCAACATCTGGGTCATCTCAGGATTGGCCTCTATTTATTGTCTCTACTCTGGTGGTTAGCTCACAGCCCTGGTTCCTTGCACACTGAGTAATTTTGGATTATATCCTATATTGTGATGTTACCTCATAGAAACTCTGGATTCCATTATATTCTTCTGTAGAGTCTTGGTGTTTTTGTTTTACCAGGCGATTAACTGGGTAGAACTTGAATGCTAACTCTTACTTCTGAGCAGTAGGTCAAATCTCAGTTCTGTTCTTTTATCTTTAGCTGGCCTGCTTTGAAATCTGCTCTGTGCATGTTTAGTTCAGGTCAGCCAGACACTTGGACAAAGACTATATGTAGAAACTGGACTTCTCCCTCTCTGGCTTTCTCTTCACTAGGCTTCTCTCCTTACTTTCCAGTGGCTGTGCTAGCTCCAAACTCTGTCCTCCTGTGCTTTGGGTCCAAAAGAGTGGTATTTTTCTTTTCTTTCTTTTTTAAAGATTTTATTTATTTGTCAGGGAGAGAGAGAGAGGGAGAGGGACAGCACAAGCAGGGGGAGCGGCAGAGGGAGAGGGAGAAGCAGACTCCCCACTGAGCAAGGAGCCTGATGTGGAGCTCAGTCCCAGGACCCTGGGATCATGATCTGAGCCAAAGCAGACACTTAACCGACTGAGCCACCCAGGTGCCCCCCCAAAGAGTGGTATTTTTCTTTCAGAGTCATAGCTGCCCCATGTGCTAACTTCAGCCTGTCTTCAGGCTGCAAGCTGTAGAGACAAGTAACTGATTATATGCTCTTCCAAGCTTTGACGACCCTCCAGAATGTCTGCTTTTGTTCACGCTTCATACCTTGAGGTCTTTGTTCTTTTGTGTGCGTGTATGTGGGCGTGTGTTGTCCAGAGTTTATAGTTATTATGTGCTGGACCCCTGGGTTCCATAGGCACCTCTTTATACCAGAAGCTGGGCTTCTCTGTGTTCCAAAAATGTCAGATAATTTATGTTTCAACAGTTAAACCTCCGAGGCACTTATGCCCACCTCCAACTCAAATAACACTTCTTTGGATAGCATTTATTACATAGGTTATTAAATATTGATTGGTATACTTATTTAATGTTTTCTTTCCCATGAGAGCATGTGAGCCCCTGTGATCCCAGCCCATAAGCCTGGGACACAGTAGCATCTCCTCAAATATTTGAATAAACAAATACAGCCAGGAGGTGAAGAGGGACTAAACCACAGCAAAGCACCAATGCTAGAGAGTATAGGATATATTAAAAAGAAATGTTAGAGCTTTGAGGGAATTTGCTTATTGGCTAGATGGGTGGGGGATTGCGGAAGATGGAGCCTCCAGGATTCTAGCCCGAGCTACTTGGTGCGTGGTTAGAGAGGGCAGGGCAAGCGTGCTTCGAGGAAGACTGGATCTCTGAGTGTCGAGAAAAATGACTCTAGTCTTTCCAGGCCAGTGGTCACTCCTAATTTTTGATTAGCATTCTCCTGCCCTCAGCCCATCCTTGATGGGAACTGAGATTAAAGGAACAGTAACCATATTTCTAATTCCTCAGTCCTGATCAGGTGCCGCTGGTTCTTCTGAGAGAGAACCGAGTAAGTCTAGAATCCAGGGCAGCTATTGAGGAAGGGTGTTTCTCTATGATAAGAAGCTGAGTGTTGAAATTTAATCCTCCAAACTCCTGACTCCCCAGGACTCCATTAAATTGTTCCTATTAGCGTGATTGCTCCAAGATACCACAAGAGCAGGGGAAATACTAGGAAGCTTGAAAACAAGGGGAGAGATATTGGAAGCTGTGCTTCAGTCATGATTTAGGAGTCTCACTAAATTTGTAAGCGCAAATGTCTGACAGCCTCGGAACCTGAAATCTTTCATCTTCCTGGTGGATTATGAGTTCGCTTGTGCAGTCAAATGAAAACCGGTGGTGAGCGCTGCAGTAAAGTTCATGTTCCCTTAGTAGCAGGGCTGGGATGAGAGCACAATCACATGTAGAAATGCTGCCTTGGGCCTCCTTTCCTATAAGTGGCCACGATAAAGACGGCATCTATTCCCAGATCCCAGAGCAACCCGTACCATCCAGACTTTTCTTATTAGCATCTTTGATTTCCTCCGGAGTCACAGGCTTTCAGCTAATCCTTCCATGGAAGGCAGTTGTTCCTCGCCTCCGTCAAGGCATTGAGCACCAGGAATGCCTCTCCTGATGGAGTCCCCGTGCAATTAAGGAAAACAGGTTTCCATAGGGCCAGGCGGGGCAACTTGCAGAGCTCTGTGTCTTTCAGCAGGGGTTTCTGTTGCTATTTCTGTTTGGAGGCAGGTCTCGCCGGGATGCCTGGTTCTCAGCCACCCCCACAGGCCCTGCACCAGGGGACTGATTGCTTGCCATCGGGGGAGTTTTATGCATTTCTTGTCATACAACGGTTAGAAGTGGAGATGGGGGTATGCTGGGTGAAGAAGGAAGCCTAGTAATCGGACGGGATTGCAGAGGAATGCAGCCTTGAGTGCCTTAGGAGGATTTTGCCCAATAGAACACCACTGCTAACCAAATGTCATTGGCCCTCACCTGTCAACTCCCTAGCTGTTCATTCTGGGAGACCCCGGGGTGGGAGGGTGGCTAGTGGGTACTCAAAGCGTCTGTGTGTTGTTCTGGGCCAGCCTCCTCACCACCTTCCACTGCCCTTCAGCTGCACGGCAGGTGGTCCAGCCTCACCAGGTGCTGCCGTGGCTCCGGCTGCTTTTCTATGCACCGAAGTCTCTCTCCTGCTTCCCTGCACCTTCGTTCCCTATTGTTGCCTTTGTCTACATGGTCCCAAGGCTGGGGTGGGGTAGGGACCAAAGGGCTCCTTTTACAGTTCCTTGTGAATGACCTTGTGAGTAACCTAGTGTGCACCCAGAGCTTTGTGCAATTGTTCCAGAAAACAGCCCCCGCATTTCTACCCCGACGCCCCTCCCTCTGAAGTTACGGTTCAAACCTGTGGCTGCACAGTGAAGTCACACGTGCGGCCTTTCATAGATAATGATGTCCGGATCCCAGCCTAGAGCATTGAAGTTAGGATCCCTTGGGGGTGGGGGGGACTGGCATTGTGGTTTGTAAGCTTCCCAGGTGACACTAATGTGCTGCCCAGGCTGAGACCTGAGACCAGCAGCTCTGTGGGGAGCGGGGAGGACCCTGACCTCCAGCTGGGCTGAGCAGAGGATTGCCACCCGCATCCTGCTTCCCCGCCCCCAGCACCTCCTACAGATGCCTGCAGGCCTCTAGCCTTCTACACAAATGGGTGTCTGTCCTTAGACTGCACGGGCAGTGGCCCATGAGTCTGGCTGGAAGCCAGAATTTGGGTGCCCATTCACTCTAAAGCATTTTAAAGTAGCCATTTCAAATAGACTTTTGCTTAGCTCAGGTGAGTCCCATCACCAGATAGCGTGGGATAGATGGGGGGAAAATGTGGGGTGGAAAGCCTAAAGTAGACACAGAATTAATTTAGGGCTGTGCGACCTTCCGTAAGTTACTCAAGCTATCTGAATCTCGGCTTCCCTACCTGTGAAATGGGAACAGAATCTACTCCGTGGCGTTGCTACAATGTACAAATGAGACGACATAGATGAAAGCATCTTGTAAGAGTGTGGCATCGTGGAAAAGCAACCCCTTGCTCGGTGGCTGTTATCTGGCCGTCTTGCAGATCTAGGGCTTGAGTTTCTCCTGGAGAGTGGGAGTAACGCGCTGGGAATTCATTATCACTACCGGAAAAGCCATTCCGGGCTTATGTTCTGGAGGTGAAAACTCGATGTTTTGTTTTTTGTAAATGGGGAGCAGCATTATCATTATTGTTGAACTCTAATCCTCTGCTATAGTGTTACTTCTTATGGCAGAATTACTCATTTCCCCCAGTACGAGGAATTCTGGCTTTGGAATATTTTCACATTTTTATTTTTTTTATTTTTTATTTTTTTTTTAAAGATTTTATTTATTTATTTGAGAGAGAGAATGAGATAGAGAGAGCATGAAGGGGGGAGGGTCAGAGGGAGAAGCAGACTCCCTGCTGAGCAGGGAGCCCGATGTGGGACTTGATCCCGGGACTCCAGGATCATGACCTGAGCCGAAGGCAGTCGCTTAACCAACTGAGCCACCCAGGCACCCTTCACATTTTTAAAATGTTATCTTTTAGGCCCGAGTTTCTCCAACATCTAAGGCCTCAGAATCACCTGAAAGGCTTGTTAAAACAGATTGCCAGGCCCCACCCCCAGAGTTTCTGATTCAGCAGGTCTGGGGTGGGGTGCAAGAAGGTGCATTTCTAAAACGTTCCCAGGTAATACCAATACTTCTCGTTCAGAGAGTGCACGAGGAGAGCCACTGTGTAGACTTTTTCCACAATGTCACAGCATTTCATGGAGGGCAGTGGTTCTTATCCTTAGCTACACCTTAGAATTACCTGGGGAGCTTTTTTTTTTTTTTAAAGATTTTATTTATTTATTTGTCAGAGAGAGAGAGAGAGAGAGTGAACGCAAGCCAGGGGAGTGGCAGGCAGAGGGAGAAGCAGACTCCCCACCGAGCAAGGAGCCCGATGTGGGGTTCCATCCCAGGACCCTGGGATCATGACCTGAGCCGAAGGCAGATGCTTAACCGACTGAGCCACTCAGGCATCCCAGCCGTGGGGAGTGTTAAAAAATATTGATCCCCCACAGCAGCCAAATTGGTTTCCGTGGGTGGGGCCAGGGTATCACTATTTTTAAAATGTTTCATGAGGGATTCTAATGTGTAGCCAGAGGTGAGAACCACGGTGTAAATCCCATTTCCCTGCTTCTGGTCTTAGGCCCTAGAACACAGTCTCCACCCAGAAGCTGAGTCTGAAAAATACCAATCAGATGATCTCATGGCATTTCTCCCCTTAACACCCCTCTTTTACCTTCTGATGTGTTTAGGATGAAGTCTGAACTCTGTGCCACACCCCGAAGTCCAGCCAGTCCTGCTCCCCTCTCACTCCTCATTCTATCCTAATACCTCACCTACAGACCAGCTCTTGGGCTTCTCTTCTGTTCTTCCAACAGGCCATACCCTTCCCTGTGCCAGGGCCTTGCTCTTGTCCTCTCTGGCTGGGATGCTCGCCCCCAACCCCAGCACTGCTGTCTCCTTCTGTCCCTCAAGCCTTAGCTCAAATATCCCTTCCTGGGCCATGCTGTCAAATATGGCCCTACTTAGATTTGTGCCTGTTAAGGACCACACAACTCTAGGGACCACTTTACTTTATGGTCATCAGGGATTTGTATATACCTGTTGTGACAGTTTTCTAGCAGATAGTGTTAAATGTGCAGAGTAAGGGGGGACCCTTTCTGATTCTAAACAAAGCCACCATATTTTCCATTGGCGGTAGAACTACTCTGATAGGCCCCTTCCTACACCCATTAAGCTCTCATATTTGCCTGCCTACCATCTTCATAGCCCTGATCAGATTTTAATATCTTGTTTATTTAGTTGATTACTTGTATGTCATCTGACTATCAGATAGAAATCATCTTCCTGAGGGCAGGGACCTTGCCTACCTTGCTCACTGCTGCTCCAGGGGCCTGCGAGGTAGAAGGTACATAAATGGATTTATTGAATGAATGTGTAAATAAATGAACCCTTCAAACTATGAGCTACAGGTACCCACTCTGTTCTGTGACTATTACTGCAAGGCACCGGCAGCCCAGAGAAGTCCCAGAATAGACTCTTCTCGATCGTTAGGCTACATTTGGCCACATTGGAGGCCATGTGCCGATCATCTCCCCTCTTGAGCCCGGTGGACTTCTCACTCACCGCCCATCACAGTTTAGGTCAGACAATGGTGGGAGGGGCCAGAGCAGACCAGCACCCGCATTTCACAGGGAAATATGACCAGGGTGATTAAGTGGCTCTGTGGTCCTTTACACCATTGCCTTACCGAGGGGTGGGGCTGTGGAAGTGTCAGTAATCGATAATTGCCCATTTTATATGGAAGGTTTATAGGCTAATCTCCAGAGTAATTGTTTCTGAAAGAGTAGTAAAATTAGGCAAGGAGGCCATCCGAGATGATGGCTTTGAGGGGCGGCTGCACAGACAGGCTATTAGCATCATGGAGGTCAGACCTGTCTCGAAGTGAAGGGCATCGTGTGTCCAGAACAAGGCACCCTAGCTTCAAGTGTAGTCTTCCAGAGAGTTTAAATGGTACCTGGAAGGTTAGGCTTCTTGAGGAAGAAAAGTCTGTGCTCTGGAGCAGGGAGATAGAGTCAGGAAGGGTCAGATAGAAAATCTAGTGATGGGAGGCAAGCAGGCTCTCTTTCCAAAGTTGTTTTCTTCCTTAGGCATGAAGAAGTTTTCCATAATCAATACGACTCCCTAATCTCCTTGCAGTTGCAATATTTTCTCCTATTCATAGAAAGCGGTGCACAGTGCACATTTCTATGTGAAATTGAAGGTGAAAAGCAGTTGGGCATCTCAAATAATTATCCTTGAATTTCAGGATAATTGGCAAGATTGTCCCAAATGTACCCACTTTTACTTACAAGGTCAGTGAGAGGGTGTTGGGCCTATATGTGTATTTATCATTTAAAAACTGTTTATAGTATATAGTAGAATCTCTGTAAGTAGACCTGTGTATTTTCTTTCGTATAACGGTATAAAGTCTCTCATGCAAACTGATTTAGGTTAAAAAGTTAAATTGATTTTAAAGACAACTCTTAAGGAACTATCAGGCGAAAGTAAAGAGACAGGAGAATTGAGAAATCCCTCAAACCAGGACTGGGGCATCCAGACCTAAGCAAACGATTAAGCAAGTGCTTTCTTTGTTTAATGGATGGAAATGTGAGTAAGATTGTTTTTGCTCAACATCTTCAGCATAATAATTTGAAGAGAGAAGCAAGATTAATCTGCACTTGGACCACCTCTTTATTCTTTGCTGAGTTGGAAGTTGCCCACATGGGTGCATAGAGCAGAAGAGGAAAGGGAGGAGATGCTACAAAACCAGCTGGATTAGCTAAATCACTGTTGACTTTCTGATCGATGGAAGAGCAATGCTGCCATCAGGTGATGCTCATGTCCTCAGAAGACCTTCCCTGGCTCTGGACACACAGAACTCAATAAATCTTCTCTAGCAGCCCTTAACCCCGGTAGGAGGACAAAGTGGGGCAAGGCTTGTCAAAGTTGGATCTGTTCCTAACTCAATAACTAGAGAGGGAACAATCTGTACTTGCTGGCCACAGGACAACACCAACAGGTGCCTGTCTTGTGGGAATGCCCCAATGCAAAGAATTTAACACGGGAGTATTTTTAGATGGCTAAAATGTGGGTCTTCGCTGTCAACAATGGCTAATAGTTTGAACACATAAGTACTTGCTGACAACTGCTCTTAGCCCATTTCTCTTGATGATTTTACTGTCATGGAAAAGAGACTTGGGTGGAAATTTCTAAATAGACACTTCTTTATTGTAGATCTATACCATCCAATATGGTAAGCACTCGCCACTGGGGCCATTTAAATATAATCTAATTAAAATTAGAAAAAACTTAAAGTTCACTTTAAATGTAAAATATTAAGTTCAGCTTAAAATTCTCCTTTAGACTAACCACATTCTATATGCTAAATAGCATCCTGTGGCTATTAATACTGGATATTATATTTGATAGCACAGGGATTGAACATTCAGGGCAGAAAGTTCTTTGGACAGTGTTGTATGAATGAATCCCTTCTGAAACTTTGGACCAAATCAGCCTATTTTCAGGGAAGATCATCCTATCCTAGGGGATTCGGGTGTGTGTGTTCGTGGGGGGGGGGGCCTTCAGCAATTAGTAAAGTTTTTCAGTTCTTCAATTCCTAGCTATTTCTTAGTATACTTGCATCACCCCAGGATATGCCTCTTGTTGGCATCTCTACTCCATCTGAGGTTGATTGGCTTCTCCACATGAGCGTGTTGTCTATTCTGGGTTTTCTAATTTAAAGGAATTCTTGCCATTTCTGATGAGAGGTAGTAGACAATGAATCAAAAGGAAAAGTCACAAATAAATCTATTCTTAAGATTTTCACTCACTGATGATCTTCCCCTTGAGGCAGTGAAATAGCCCATGGACAGCACTTGCTCACTCTCTCTGGTAGAGAGTATGTTTAAAAGAATAAAAAAAGAGGTGATTTAGAGGTGGAAGGAGATTTATTTTCGGATTTTTCTAGATAGAGTCAGGACATTGAGCTGGAAAAGCCAGAACTGGCTCCTGCAAACTCTGGGTGTTTGTTATCGAATGGGTCTGTGCCTTGAACGCACAGATTGACCACTGCCCTATGACTGATGGCAGAAGAAACATCGATTGAGCCTCTGCTAAGAAAACAAGTATCTCCACTCGATTCAAGAAAATACAATGTGTCACACACTTAGTGAAAATCAATAATGCAGGGAAAATTTACTGGCTGCTATTCAGATCTCCGTTCCTCTAATTATAGGAGCTGGCGAAGTCACTGGGTTTTTTTGAGGTTTAGCAGTTAGGCAGGAGGTACCAGTCACTAGCTCTCTGGTAAACTTGAAAAGGGCCCCGCTGGGTTGTTTTCTGTAAGAACAAGATGGGAAGCAAGTGGAGAAAGCCAACTGCAAAACAGATGGGAAGCTCTTGTGCTGAGAGGAACTCCTGGGACTTTGGGGTCTGCTCTGCAGAAGAGAATGACGAAGAGGTGCCTGGAGCAGGGTTTCTCAAAACAAGAATCCTCACCTGGTTCGCTTCACCCGTAGAAGTTGTCCACCTGATACTGGCATTAAGGATTTGAGTTTATGACCCTGCTTTCAGGAAAGCTAGGCATTGTTTATCAATAGACCGATTTGAATAGAGAAGAAAAGGAGAGCCCAGAGGAGCCCTGGCATGGAGGCATTGCCTGTTGTGGTCAGAATTGGAGGCAAAAGTTGCTTATTATGCTCTACCCCCTCCTGCCCGCACCCCCCCCCCACCACCACACACAAGGACTTTAGAAAGAGAATGGGAAGATTTCGAACAAAGGGAGGGCAGGAGAGAGCTGGAGGATGTGGGTACCGCAGGACTGATGAGCTACTGTAACTGAGTATTGACCTCTGGGTAGTAATATGGTGAATTACGGCCCAGCTCTTGAAAGATGGCTGGAAGTCATCAAGTCTCTGGATTTTACTAAGTTGTCATTCACATGTTATATTAGCTGAAACTGTAACTACCTCTTCCCTCCCAGAAGGGAAAATGGCTCTCCATGCTAGGTTACCGCCTCCATGGTATTGATTTTGTGTGGGTGGGCAGTGATTCATGGGACACCCCTTCCCTTTTATTTCTAGCTCCAGAGTTTCAAGGGTCTTGTGTGAATTGCGCTGGTTTAGCAACAACCCAGCAGGCTCCCTCATTGTGTTTGCAAATGATGACTCTGGATTTGGGAGAGAGAGGAAGACTGGAGAGAGAATCACCGAATATAAAGTGAAATAAATAAGATAAGGAGGAAGACGATGTTTGTGGATCTGTCAGGGATTGAAAGAAAGAGTTCTGAGTGTGGCACTCTTACCTTTTAACTCAGTGGTATCCCTGGGGACAAAGAGAGGGGAAAGTAGAAATTTAGACTGTTGCTATTTTTAGGTTCTATTAACACTTTTCTAAGCCACTCTGACTTGTTTTTGCTGAAAAATTTGCCCAAAGCTCTGCTGCAGAGAAAGGAACAATTAAGTGTGAAGACATTAGGCTGAGTGGTTCTTAGTGAGACAGAGCTAATTTTGTCCATCATTAGATACCGAGGTACTGAGGGTGCTTCTCTGACTCTGTTCTCAGTTGGGAATTGGGATCTGAACCAGACTTCTGCTGACTATCAGTGTTCTTCCAGATGCTGCCCTGGAGCTTCGATTCCCCTCCCCTTCACAACCTCCTGCCAAGCTTGCCTCATGTCCAAAGGTGATGTTTGTAAGAATATTGACATCTGGAGGTGTTTTTCCATGAGCGACGCCTTGACCTTGATTGTGACCTGGGAATCCAGAGCCTTATTCTTAGTATATTTTCACTGTAATTTTATTCTGTTTTACTCCATTCTAACTCCTTAATTTTAGGCAACATATTTAGCAGGTAGTTCTCATTTGAGATGTGATATAATATTAACAATATATAAGGGTGCCTGGGTGGCTCCGTCAGTTAAGCGTCTGCCTTCAGCTCAGGTCATGATCTCAGGGTCCTGGGATGGAGCCCTGTGCACCAGGTTCCCTGCTCAGTAGGGAATCTGCTTCTCCCTCCACCTCTGCCCCTTCCCCCTGTTTGGCTCTCTCTCTGTCTCGCTCTCAAATAAATACATAAAATCTTTGAAAAAAAAAAATAATAACAATCATTATTATTGTTATACTTTTAGTAATATATTATATAGTAATTCTATTAACATATACAAATTATGATTGTATTTTGTGTCACTGTTGATATAATAATTATTTTGTCACTGCTAACTGTTATTAAACTCTTACCATAAGCCGAATGCTGTGCTAAGCACTTTTCATGTATTACCTCATTTAATCATTGCAAAACCCTATAGGTGAGTTTTAATCATTTTACCCCTTTTACAGATGGGGAAATTGGCACTTACAGAGTTTTAGGGAACTGCCCTAGGACGCACAGCAAGATGATGGCAGAGCTAGGCATTCTACCTCCGTGGTCCTCATTTGTCACCCCTGTAAACACTGCTCTGTGATTTGGTGTGCTGTGACAGGTGCCTCCAGGCCCAGGTGTCTGGCCCTCCTTCAAGCCTTCTGTTCTCAGGATGATGGAGAAGCTGGTTTCAGCCTCCAGGAAGATGTCATTTTCCAGTGAACTGATGATGGCCCCAAGCCCCATTAGTTGGCTGACGCTCTGGGTTTTAGGGGGGCTGTTTAATGGATCGTGGAGCCAGTTCACTTCTGGGTCACCCCATCCCCGCTGACCCCTAGCAATGCATTGACAGATAGGGTCTGGAGCTCCATCCAGCAGTGGGTGCATTCTACAGGGTGTCACCCCCGAGGGCAGTGCAGCGAATCCGATCTGCAGATTAGCAGAATCTCTGCCCCCACTGTCGGCTGCCTCCTCTAAGTAATGTGTGAGGAATTGTGCAGGGAGCCATGTGATGATGAATTACGACTGGCGCTGGGGCTGGGAAGTGGGCGAAATCGACCCAGTCTTGTCTTTGTTCTCATTGACAAGAATAACAACAAATCCCAGTTGCTGAAGGTGGAACCTTCCACCACCATCCCATGAAATCAAAAGGGCCTGAGCTTGTCTTATTCATTCTGCTCTGGGGTATCTGAATCAGCCCCTGGTGATAGTTTGGGCTGTCACGTGCTGGTATATATTTTGAGAGCACCAAGAAGCAAGCATCTATAATTTGTTGTGTAACACCTACCTGGGAATTTACAACAGTGTTGTCCTTCTAGCCCACTCTGGAGAACAAGATCACAGAGAAGCTACATTTCCTAGGGGCAGCGGGTTGCCTGGGACAGATGCAGTGTGTGCCTCTTGTCCTGAAATAATTATTAGCTTCCCTTTCACTCTCAAAAGTGTCCTCCTGAAATAGAAATTATATAGTCGTTTTATGACCCAGTAAAGAATAAAGGTGCTGTGGTCCACAGCCTAAGTGTGACTCTTGGGTTTTCCTATTTCAAAGCCCTGTGATCTTGAACAGTTAGCTTCCTGAACTCTTCCCATCTCTAAAATGGGAAGAATAGTGGCAACTGTTTGTGAGGGTTGTTTTGTGGATTAAACAAGATCATAATGCAAAGGGCTTCGTATGAAGGGCTTACATGTTAAGCGCTCCATGAAAATTGAGTCTATATGCAGTGCGGGGGTGCACCTTATACATTCTAGAGTGCAAGAAAGGAAAACTGGCTGGCTTTCTAGACCTCAATCATATTTCTGGCTTGGACCCTCCCTTTTCTGAGGCTGGCAACAGGGAAGCAGTTTGAAAGCCTCTGCTTGAATTTTAGCCCTGCCAAATTAAGAGCTGTGCTACCTATGTGGGTAATTTTGCAGTTCCTCATTCAGTATCTCTGCTGAAAGTTGGGCTGATGATTACAGCTTAAAGTTTGAGACTCTGGATTCTGGATCCAACTGTCCGCTTCCACATCCTGGCTCATCTACCCTGTCCCTGTGTGACCTCTGGGACTTCCTTCACCTCTTTATTATGATATCCCAGCTGGGGATAGAATTTACCCGATAGTGTGTCCTGAGGATTAGAGGTATGAACACATCTAAGCCTCTGAACTGCACCCCACACATAGTGAGAATCAGTGATGGTGAGATACAGGTACAGTGCTAGTTTTCAGGGAAATAGGAAGAAATTTAAATAACTGTTCAGGAGTCCAGCATCCAGAGATAGCCACCGTTAATATTTAAGTGTATTTTCTTTCCTTTATATTTGTACCTGTATTTTGAGAACAGTGTAATGATATATAGACACGTTGCTATCTTTTTTCTTTTTCTTTACTTAGATCAGTCATTTCCTCTGTTACCAGTTTTTAGTAATTCAGTTTTTACTAGTAGCATTATATTCCATCATATGATGAAATCCATTTTTTATTCCCCTGATAGTGTATATTTACATGATTTCTAGCTTTTTTCTATGAAAAGTAATTGTTCAGTAAATATTTCTGGATGAAAAACATAAATTTTGGGACCACTTCTTTGGTTACCTCCTCTGGATAGAGTCCTTTGTGCTGAAAGACTGGGCTAACAAATAAGACTGTTTTTTTTTTCTTTAAAGATTTTATTTATTTATTTGAGAGAGAGAATGAGATAAAGCATGAGGGGGGGAGGGTAAGAGGGAGAAGCAGACTCCCCACTGAGCAGGGAGCCCGATGCGGGACTCGATCCCGGGACTCCAGGATCATGACCTGAGCCGAAGGCAGTTGCTTAACCAACTGAGCCACCCAGGCGCCCACAAATAAGGCTATTTTTAAGGCTCTTGATACATATTGTCAGGTTATGCTCTAGAAATGTATCAAATTTACCTTTTTAGCCACAGAGTAGAATGCTGCTCATTTCATCACACCTTCACTGGCATTGAGCGTCCTTATTTTTTCCTACTCACTGACTTGTGTACACAACCTACTCTCTTATTTTTAGAGCAGTGCTATCCAATCAAACCTTCTGCAATGATGGGAAGCGCTATGTTTCAGAACTAAAATGGTAGCCACTAATTACTTGGGGTTATCAGGCTCTTGAAACGTGGCTAGAGCAACCAAGGAAATGAATTTTTAATTTAATTTAGATTAATTTGAATTTAAGAATTTTTTTTAAAATTACTTTTTTTGGGGAAAGATTTTATTTATTTATTTGACAGAGAGAGAGAGAGAGACAGCGAGAGAGGGAACACAAGCAGGGGGAGTGGGAGAGGGAGAAGCAGACTCCCCGCCGAGCAGGGGGCCCGATGCGGGGCTCGATCCCAGGACCCTGGGATCATGACCCAAGCTGAAGGCAGATGCTTAACCCACTGAGCCACCCAGGCGCCCCTAAAATTACTTTTTTTTTTTTAAAGATTTTATTTATTTGAGAGAGAGAGAGAGAAACAGCATGAGAGGGGAGAGAGTCAGAGGGAGAAGCAGGCTCCTCACTGAGCCGGGAGCCTGATGTGGGACTCGATCCCAGGACTCCAGGATCATGACCCAAGCCGAAGGCAGTCGCTTAACCAACTGAGCCACCCAGGCGCCCCTAAAATTACTTCTTATTAAATAATTTTTTATTTTTAAATTATTCCCATTTAAAGTAATTTTTATTTTAATTCCGGTGTAGTTAACATGTAACATGTAGTTACATGAGTTTCAGGTGTTCAAGACAGTGATTCAACCATTCTGTACATTGCTCAGTGCTCATCTCCATCACCTATTTCATCCATCCCCATCCCCTCCCCGCTGGTAGCCATCTGTTCTCTATAGTGAAGAGTCTGTGTTTTGGTTTGTCTCTTTCCCCCCATTTTGTTCTTTTGTTTCTTAAATTCCTCATATGCGTGAGGTCATATGGTGTTTACCTTTTCCTGACTGACTGATTTCGCTTAGCATTATTCTTTCTAGGTCCCTCCCTGTTGTTGCAAGATTACTTTGTGGTTAAGGAGCCGCGCAGGGCCAGTGGCTAGGGTACTGGGCAGAGCAGGCTTGCGCTCTGCTTCCCAGGAACACGGAGGGACGGCCCCCGGCGTTCCCATCCAGGAGCTCAGCTAGTGCTCTTTTCCCGGCCCGCTGTAGGCAGGACGAAGTAGTAGCAATCACTGCCAGGGATGATTTGGGGCAACATTCCCACTCTTTCTCCTGTGTTCACTCAGCAGCATTCCCAGAAGGCCACCCGCCCGGATAGCTGATGGCACTTCTTCCGTTAGAGGAGACTGAAGTGTGTGCCCCATCTTTGCTGTTTTCTTTGCTCTGCCGCCGAGGTTTCTGCCTCTCTCACCCTGTTACCGTTAGGCCCTTTTCCAGGGCGAGAGGCAAACCCCAGAAAAGCCGTCTCTCCCTGCCGCTTCGCGCCCTGTCTCATGTTGATGGGGAAGGTGGCGGGTTGGTCCTCCGCTTCCGCCCGCTCCCTCAGCCGTGGATGCTGGCCGTGGCTCAGCAGCCAGGGGTTTCCCTGCTCACTCCTCCAGTGCTCGGTTTGTGATGTCTTTCGTTGCTGTGTATCCCGGTCATGTGACAAGTCACACGGCGCAGTTGGCAGCAGGCCCGAGCTCGGTTCCCCCGGGATGGAGAGCCAGCCGGGCCCTCTGTGAAGTGTGACTCCATCTACTTGGCCCTGACCAGTGGGCCAGAGCCCGGAGAGGCCACACCACCTGAGGAAACAGCTGCCCACTGGTTCTTGGCAGCAGGGGCGATGCCCTGTGGCCTACTCCGGACCACACCAGAAGAGAAATTAATGTCACACCATATAATCCAGTTTCTTAATTCTTGGCAAGCTGGAGTGATAAATCTCATTTGTAAATAAATGGAATCATTTCAGAGCCCTAACAGAAATAGGCTGCAAGAAGTGGTAAAATGAAGTCTGCTTTCACGTAACACGCGTTTCTCGCTCTGTTCGGGTGAGAGTTAACTTACATGGGGTCTGATTTTGCCTTTGATTTCTTAATCAACTTTTAATGCCACAATTGGAAGGAGTGGCCAGGAACTGACACCTGTCAATTATCACGTATGAATTCTTTCTAGGGCAAATTCTTTCCAAAGTGGCTGTGACAGCAGTGAGAGACAGGCCCTCTTCCATGGTATCTCCGTGTTTGCTGGGTGCTGGGCCCTGTGCTAAATGCTCCTCGGTGTTATTTCACGTAATCCGTACAACATCCTCCTAGAGTCTGTGACGTTTGTCTTCGCATTTGCAGATGAAGAGAGGTAAAGGTAAAGAAGGCAAATGGCTTGCCTCATGTTACCCATTTAGTAGCTGGTAAGGCTGGGATTGAAGTGCAAGCAAATGGCATCTGGCAGCTACGTCCCTACCCTCTGCACCAATTCCACACCAAAAAAATAAATAATTTTGTATTTTTAAATTATTCCCATTTAAAGTAATTTTATTTTAATTCCGGTGTAGTTAACATCCACTGTTACATGAGTTTCAGGTGTACAAGACAATGATTCAACCGTTCTGTACATTACTCAGTGCTCATCTCCGTCACCTATTTAGCACAATGAACATATACATGAGCTGGATACTCTATGAGGCTCTTTATGTGCAGTCCTCTTGTTTGTTTTTGTTGTTGGTGGTGGTTTTTTTGTTTTGTTTTGTTTTTGTAAAATCTCACAACAGCCTTGCAGGCAGTGGGCACAACTCTTACTCCCCATTTGCAGACAAGCGAACCAAGGTATCAGACTTAGGGGTGTTGAACAAGGTCACGTAGCGAGGAATATGGTGGGCCATCATTGGACCCTTCCACAGCTCAGGTTCTTAGCTACCAGGTTGTAGTCCCTCCCTACCAGTGAGAAGGTTTGTCCTGGGAGCAGCCAAAGTGTTATTACTGAGAGATTTCCAACCAATAATTAATATAGTTTATGCTTTTAAGTTAAATTGTGAATTGGGGCGCAGCCGCGGGTCTGCGGTGATGCCACAAGAGAGATTTCGTGGTATAGGTCAGTGCTCCTCAAACAAGGAGCCAGAGTGAAGGACCAGGTTTTTGTTGTTGTTGTTGTTGTTATTGTTTTTCCAAATTTCCAGCTCATTGTGGTCCCACTGTGTTTGGATAATGATGAAGCCTATGGTGCAGGCCTGACTAGGGAGTTGGCAAGACCCCAAATTCAGAGACAAGACCACAGACCTCTGCTTCCGTATCAGCAATGTCCACCTGCTATAAGACTTTCTAAATGCTTTCACTTGATTTCTGTATGGATCTCATCGCAGACCACAATGAGAATATGGACCAGGGCCAGCCGTGGACCACGCTTCGAGAGTCATTACCAGAAACGAGATTTCCAGCTCATAGTTCAGGAAACACTCATTCTAGCCCCTGCTTTGAGCTTGCTGTGTGGCCCGAGGGAAGTTGCTTCCTCTCTCTGAGTTTAGCTTCTTCATTCAGTGGCTAGGTTTGGAGCAGATAAATACAAGATCCCTGCCAGTTCCAAGTCTCTATCATTCCATGTTGATTTTAAGGAGGGTCTGCCCTCGAGAGGCCAGTGGCCAGAAGCAAAAGAAAAACATACATTTAGAATATGCTGAAAATAGTCTGTTTCTTGACAAAGGCTGGCACGGGCGACTCACTAGCTTAATAAAGGACACTTGTGATTTCAGTCTGTAGCATCCTTGTGTTTGACCGATGAATTTCAAGGGCACCAGAGTAGGTTGAGGCCTCTAAAAATCAAAGCACGCCCAATGTGCCAAAGCGAGTTGTGTGTGGCAAATCTTTTGAACTTAATTACAGTGATAGTTAAAATAACAGGAAGTATAATGAGGTTGGTAAAGTGCAATCCCCTTGTTGGTTTTTAAGTGTGGGTTCTTTCAACATCAGTCAGGAAGCTGGAGCCAAAGTCCTGGGTTTCTGTATCAAAAGAAAAGCGTTGAAGAGAGTGATTCAAGGGCTTCCACGTACATAGTAGCTCCAGAGAGATCTATTATTCTGTGATTGTAAATGCTTGCCACGTAAAGTGTAGTTCATGGCCCAGCGGCCTCAGCATCTCCTAGGAGCTCGTTAGAAATGCAGAGTCTCAGGTCCCACCCCAGACTGAATGAATCAGAAAGTGCGTTTTAACAATGTTCCCAAGTGAACCCTACGCATTAGGGCGTGACGAGTACAGCTTGAGGCCGCTGGGAATTGCTCTTGGAAAGGGGAAGATGAAAGACTCAGTCATTCAATAAGTAACACTCTCGGTGGCTGTCTGGCAGGCGGTGTACTGGGCACTGGACTGGGGTTTGAAGGTGACAGATTTGGCCCCCTTCCGATAGAAATAGGACCATGCAGTTGTGTATGTCACACGGGACTCCGTGCTGTGTCAGAGCAGGTGAGTGGTACCAGAGGTTCACAGGGGAGGGACACCTTCCCTGCCCCGAGGAGGTCAGGGAGGTCTTCCCAGGCATATGGCTTTTAAGCCAAGACACAAACGGGTGATCAGACAGAATGAGAAAATGCAGGTTTCTAGTGGAGGCTAGGGGCACAGGGGCTTGCTTGGCTTTCTGTTCCGGAAAGAGTTAAAGGCAGATTCAGTTAGAATGGTGGCTGGCAAACTGTGGCCCATGGGACCTAATGTAGCCTACTATTTATTTTTGTAAATAAAGTTTTATTGGAACAGAGCCACGCTCATTTATTTACATACCGTATCTGGCTGCATTCATGATCCAGCAGCAGAACCGAGTGGTTGCAACAGAGACTTGAAGGTCTGTAAAGTGAAAAATATTTACTGTCTGGCTTTTTACATAAAAAGTTCGTAGGCTCGGGTGCCTGGGTGGCTCAGTTGGTTAAGCGACTGCCTTCGGCTCAGGTCATGATCCTGGAGTCCCGGGATCAAGTCCCACATCGGGCTCCCTGCTCGGCGGGGAGTCTGCCCCTCTCTCTGACCCTCCCCCCTCTCATGCTCTCTCTGTGCCTCATTCTTTCTCTCTCAAATAAATAAATAAAATCTTAAAAAAAAAAGTTGGTAGGCTCCTTTTCTAGAGCAGTGGTTCTCAAAGTGTGGATTCCAGCTCAGCTGCATCAGTGTCATCTGGGAATGTTTTAGACGTGACAATTCCCAGGCCCCACTCCAGACCCACTGAATTAAACTTTCTGGGGCGAGACCTAATGACGTGTGTTGAACAAGCCCTCCAGATGCTCTGATGCACATACAGTTTGAGAAACACTGCCTTCGAACCAACTCCTCTGCGCTCTGGGGACTTCACATAGTCCCATCTTCTCCCTGGACTGGGAGATCCTTGCATGCCTGGCTCCTTCTGTCCTTCAGGCCCCAGCTCAGATAGCCCTCCTTCAGAAAGACATGCCTTGAGCACCCCCTGTAAAGGTGACTCCTTGGCCCGTCTATCTCCTCTCTTCTCTGTTTAGTGGCATGTGTGCTCTTTCTGCCACTTAACTACCCCTTCCCCCTTTTTGCTATCCGCAAAGTCATTTCTTCTCTCTTGGCTTTAGTTCCTCATCTATAAAATGGGGAGGATAATAGTACTAGTGTTATCTGGTTATTGTGGGGAATAAATAAGTTATTTGTTAAGTGCTTATCCCAGGCCCATGTAGGTGTTAGCTGAAGAAGTGATACAGTGCTCTAGAAGTTTCCTGGGCTTTATGGGCAGGAGTCACTTGCCAGAGGAAATGAACTGAAGTGGCTTTGATTTGGGACCAAAATCTCCTGAGTTCTAAGCAGAAGTTATTTTCACTGGGTCTCCTTGGCTCTTGTTCCAGTAACTGGACCAATTGGATATTGGAGCTACAGAGTTGAAGATCATCTGCTCTAACCCTCTTGTTTATAGGACAAGGAGGCCCCGTCTCCTCTGTTGTTGTGGAATGCTTCCTAAGTCTTCATGCCTCTTATCTCCTTAGTCCTCACAACACACCTCCTTATCCTCAAGTTTAGGTGAAATACCCATGGGTCAGAGAGTTTCACTGATTTGGCTACCGCCACACAGCTGGAAAATGGTGGAGTGGTGGCTCACCCCCACCGGTCTGCGTTTTTGACAGACTACTGAAACTTGTCCTAAGGTGTCCCAAGTGAGCATGATTTCAACCTGTGCTGGCTTCTTTTGAGGACATATTCTTCTGGAAGGGTAGGATCTCACCTCCCAACATCAGCGTAAAGCTCATAGATGTTCTTACCGCTCTCTGCTGATGTGGTGTTGATGGCCTTCTCTTCTCCATGGACGCATAAATCAGCAAAATCTGGCTAGAGTACATGCCACACAGATAGGTTAGGCTCGTATCCCTCAGATGTTTAGCTTCTTTCATTATGTTTGAAACTGACTCTGAACTTGGCATTTCGAGAGTACCCTTTATCAGCCAATTAGCTTCAGATCTGGGTAGAGGGGCTGGAGTACAAAACAAAAACAAAAACAAAAACAAACCCCCAAACCCACACTATATGGGAAAGTGAATCGTTAGGGTAACTAACAAAGATAAGGCCAGTAAAATATCCACTTACCCGCAGATCCCCTATGATGCCTATGGAAAAATATTAATATGTAATGAAGAATTGCTAGCAAAACCAAATAATTTCTTAGAGTGTATGTTTTAAGGGTGAGGCCTCTTTTGAAATAAGAAAAATATGAGATTGACGGTTACATGAAGCCAGGTCCCCCTTGTTCAAAGATTTAAGCAATAATAAGGGATGCCGGCTCTCACAGGCAGTTCAGCTCAGGACTTTGTAATTACTTTCATCTTGATAACATCCCAGGCTGGGGTATTTTTATTGCTTGCGAAGAAGAACTGCCCTCAAGTTATCTACGAAAAACCAGTCAAAGGCACGTTTATAAAGGTATTGACCTTAAGATAATAATAAAGTGTGTGGTTGAGGGGGAAGGCATATTGGGTTTGTGCAGGATTCTGAGGGAAGGGGGTTGTCGCCGGGGAGCAGAAGGGTGGAAGAAGAATGGGAAAACTGGAACCTAGCCAATGATTGAAATGCATTTGGATTCTTTTATTTTTTGTCCTGACTTGGAGAGGCCACAACTATTTACAAAACATAGAGGACCATTGTGCCCAGGGCTCCTAAGGCTTTCCTTGAGGATGCTTCAGTGTTTTTGGAAAGTGGGGGTGGGGGGGGGAAGGAAAGGGATTTTAAATAAAAATACTAGTTTAGTGAGAAATCTTAGCTCGCCACAGAAAAGTTCCATACTCAGAGCTTTTCAGGTGGGCTTCAGTCCTCAGACCTGAAGTACAGCCCTATGTTGGAGAACCACTCCGGGATGAGCAAAGCCTCTTTCCTCCCTCTCTGAAATAAATGTCATGAAAATCAAGCCAGTTCTGGTCCTTAACTGTAGAAACGAGTCTCTGATGTTGGATTCAAGGGAGGAAAGTAGCTTAGAGTGCTCAAAACATCTCTCAAATACTTGCTCCATTTCCCTGCTCAGCAGGGAGTCTGCTTCTCCCTCTGCCCCTCACCCCACTCTCTTGCTCGCTCGCTCTCAAATAAATAAATAAAATCTTAAAAAAAAACAAATACTTGCTCCAAGATCACAACCCAAGATGGCAGGTGGTTTTCTTTTTTTTTTTTCCCCCCCTTTCAGTGTTACTGAGATATAATTGACATGTAACAGTGCATAAGTTTCAGGTGGACAACATAATGACGTGATATATGAATATATTGTGAAATGATCACCACCCCAAGTTTGGTTCACATCCATTACTTCACAGTTACACATTTTTTTTCTTGTGATGAGAACTTTTAAGATCTATTGTCTCAGCAACTTTCAAACGTACAATACGGTGTTGTTAACTATAGTCACCATGCTGTGCGTGGTGACTTCACCCAGTTCCCCCACCCCCAACCCCTGCCTCTAGCAACCACCGATGTGTTCTCTGTTCCTGTAAGTTTTTGCTGTTGTTTTATTTTGTTGTGTGTGTGTGTCTTTTTAGATTCCACTTGTAAGTGAGATCATACAGTATTTGTCTGTCTCTGTCTGACATATTTCACTAGGTGGCTTGCCTTCTTTGAATAACTCTGATGTATTGGTAGTAGATGCCCGAATTGTTGTGTGGAGCAGGGTTCAGAGGTCATACTTGGCCTCAGCAAGAAGGCATGCAGCAGTTGATTAGCCATGACCGCTGTGCAGATGAAAGGAGAGTGTGGTTCCATGTGTACCCAGCCATGGACATCACCATGTTCACGCTCGGCTAAGACGCTGTCCCTGAAAAGCACTGTGCTGTGCGAATCTACTGCATAAGTGAGGCAAGAGTCATATTTTTTTCTTAATTTTTTTTCTCACAGTATTAGCTCCACAGCAAAATGGAGAAGAAAGTATGGAGGTTTTCCACAACCCCCCTGCCCTCACACATGCATAGCCTCCCGTTACAACATCCCCCATGAGAGTGGTATAGTTGTTACAGTTACAGAATCCGTGTTGACCTCCAACATCGTCCAAAGTCCAGGGTTGACATTAGGGTTCACTCTTGGTGTTTTGCATTCTGTGGGCTTGGACAAATATACAATGGCACATATCCATCCATATATCCATTTTAATACCGTACTGAGTATTTTTACTGCCCTAAAAATCCTCTGTGCTCTGCCTGTGTGTCTTTCTCCCACCAAGCCCTGACAATCACTGATATTTCTACAGTTGCCATAGTCTGACTTTTTCCAGAATGCCCTATGGTTGGAGTCATACAGTTTGTAGCTTTTCTCAGATTGAATAACCACATTCTTCATGAGTGACTTAGAGATGTTCCATAGACAGAGAGGCTTATTGACTTCAGTTCTGCAGGTGGGTATGTGTCTAGTTCTGAAGGCCAAGGGACACTGTAAAGCAAGAGTTGACCAGCTTTTTCTATAAAGGGACAGATAGTGAATATATTAGGCCTTGTGGGTCAAGAGACAAAAATCAAGGTATTTAGATAACCATTTAAAATATAAGCGTTTAAAATCTAAAAATTGTTCTTAGTTCATGGGCCATACCCAAACAGGCGGCGTGCCGGATTTGACCCACAGGCTAGAGTTTGTGGCCCTCTGACAGTGGATTTAGACATGGACTTCACCATGGAGATGGCATTTCATCTTCCGTTTCCCACAGACGATGCTCCTCCCATGAACTGGCTGCTTCCTTTATTTACCTCACCTGTCTGAGTTTAGGTAATTAAGTGTGCAACCACTGGGCTAGAGGAATGAGTTCTAAAGCACGAAATTATCCTTCCAATACTTTATACGTCATGTCTTGCAAAGTTGGTGTCAGCATTAGGTATGAAGGAGACTAAGAGGGGCAGTTGAGGGTGGAGAAGCAGTATGAACCAAGAGAACGCAGGCTGGTGGGCTCCGGTAGATGGTGCTCTGGCGTTGGAGTAATGCATTAGAACACAGGCCAGCCCTGAGTCAGCCATTTACAAGCCATGTGACCTTGGACCAGCCAGCTTTCCAAATCTCAGTGTTCTCATCCATACGATGGGGCTGCCAGTACCTGCCTACCGGCTGAATAGGCTTGTCATAAGACTTAGGTTGTATTGCTTTTATTATGTGAATCTGTTGGAAAGTGTAGTGTTTAGTGTTTTTGGATCATGGAAGATTGAATGAAGGTGAGTGTGAAGTGTGGTTTGATGGGCTGGGGAAGCATGGGCTGAGAGCCCCAAACTGGAGAACATCCCTGGACTCCTGAATGAGTTCGTTTTAGAAATGAGAGGAGGAAATGTCACTGTCTCCCAGCTCCAGTCAGGCAGGCAAGAGTTCCTTCTTACTTTTGAGAAGGTCGCGCTTTCTGTTCTATTCGGGCCTTCAGTGCCTTGGATGGAGTCACCCACATTGGGGAGGGTAATTTGCTTTACTCTGTCTACTGATTCAAGTGTAATCATCCAGAAGACACCCTCACGACACACTCAGAATCATGTTTAACCAAGTATCTGGGCACCCCATGGCTCAGTCAGGTTCACACATACAATCAACCATCACAAAGACTGCTTAGCATTTCCCCATTTCATTATACAGTCTTTCAAAACGACTTTTAAATTATACCATCTTTTACTTTATTTTATTTTAAAAGATTTATTTATTTGAGAGAGAGAGAGACAGAGAGACAGAGAGCATGAGCAGGGGAGGGGCAGAGGGAGAAGCAGGCTGAGCAGAGAGCCCCATGTGGAGCTCGAACCCAGGACCCTGGGATCATGATGAGCTGAAGGCAGCCACTTAACTGACTGAGCCACCTAGGCGCCCCTAAATTATACCATAATTTAATTATTTCACCACTGTGGGACATTGACATGGTCATTCCCAGGTCTTGATGTGGTTCCAGAAAACCCTTTCTGTCCTCCCAAGACAACTCTAGTTTTGTTGCCTGGAAGCCCTTTATGTAGATGTGATGATTGACAACCCTCCTCTCCAGCCAGTGCTTCGCTAAAGCTTAGTGCAGTTCCTGGCATATAGTAGGTCTCTGCCCCTGCATTTCTCACCTAAAATTATCCCCCCACTACTACACATTCTATTGTTTCTTTCATAGCATTTACCTCTACCTAAAATATTCCTGTTTATTTGTTACTCATTTACATGTAATTACATTACATTCCTTACTAGAAAGGAAACTCTATAAGCGCAGGGACCATCATAGCTCATATGTACACTCAGAATATAGACAGGTACATAACAAGTGCTCAGTGAATATCTAAGAATATCTAAGAATATCTAAGAAATGACTATGTGAGCAACTAGTCTTTTTAAAAAATCTGAATTTCCAGAATCTAAGTTGCTAGTCTGAGAGGGAAAGGAATATGATTCTCTTGTATAATGAAAAATGACAACAACTATAAACCATAGCTTGATTTGCTTTTGCCACGGTTAGACTATGAAAGCTTGATGACTTTTTCAGTGGACCGTTTTTTTGCCCTGATACGTATTTCTGACGGTATTCTCTCAAATAAGATTTTGGAAGCATATCCTCTAGCACGTGTGGTCCTTTCCTGCTCTTTTGTAGCTTGGCATTTCAGTCCTTGAAGCCTTCCCAACCCCGGTAAAAGGCTGTCACTGAAAACATGGCAGATAATATTTGGAACCCCTGTGAGTCCATTCCACATGAGGCACGGGTTTTGCTCACCCCATCTTCTGGGACTTATACAGGAGAAGGTTGCTGGGGGGGCGGTGGCAGATGAGGGAAAGAGATGTTTGCCTGGTTCACAAAGACCTCGTTGGCCTTACCTTTGAGCTCTTGATGCTAGTAAGCAGGAGCCTTCTTTCTTGTCAGGGGCCAGAGTACAGCCTATAGAAGAGCAGGGTTGGTCAGATAAGGCTGGGTCATCATGGCACAGAGGTCCGCCACATGGGCATGGTATCCGCCAGCTGGGTAGGTTCTATCGGACAACGAACATTATCAATTGGGTATTTTGGTCTCCTCTGATACCGAGATGAGATCTACTCTTCTCATGGACCAGCACATTAAACTGTACTGAGGTCAGCAAATGTTTTCTGGTAAATGGTCAGAGATAAGGTTGGTTTAGTTTGCAACCACTTGACTTTTCTACTGCACCACGAAAGCAGCCCTACACAATACATGGGTAAACGGCCTAACTGTGTACCAGGGAAACAGGTATTTGTAGAAACGGGTGGCAGGCTGGGCTTTGGCCCTTAGGCTGTGGTTTGCGCCCCTCTGCACCACAGCATTGTGATTACGGATGTGGATGCTGGAATCAGACACACCTGGTTGCACCCATTTCTGGCCTGGAGACCTGGGGGAGAACAGCTAACGACCTTGAACTCTGTCTCCTTATTAAAGTTAAAGGAATCAAGGGGGTCTGTTAAGAATGCTGCTCTGCACGGGGACTTCACATTAGCATTACTTTTCTCAAAGAAATTACATTAGGAACAGTTTACTGTTTTCTTCAGTGGGAAAGAAAAAAAAATCTGAGGCAGAAAATGAGACCTTCCTTTAACTTTGGCAGCGCCTGATTCTGTGGCCACCTGAGCACTGAGCAACCTAAGGCATCAGAAAGGAAACTGATCCATAAAGAACCTTTGCTTTTAAAGTCCTGGAATAAACCAGGCCCTAACTGGCATCCTTTAAAAACGTTAACAGTTCTTCTTTTCCTCCAGAAAATAAAAATCGGTTTCTAAGAGCAAATTTCCCTGTGCGTCCTGTACAAATGTACTCGGAATAGACAAAATAGTCCCAGCTTGCCTGTAGAACCACCTCCGTGGGGTCCAGCCAGAGCTGCCTACCGTCAAGCCTCTTACAGCAGCGGCTGCTCAGCAAAATCCGGGGGGGTGTTGCTTAATGAGGGGTGAAGACAATATGGACTCAGGGATGCGGTCAGTTGCTTTTTCACAGTTGGTAGGCAGTGTTGCAGGTGCATTCTCTTAATGAGGGTTAATTTGTCTCATATTTTAATCTGACAGAATCTGGCCATGTTGTTCTGTATTCCTTGGAGGTGACTTGGTGGTTCTTGGTTGGCAGAAAGAGAGAAAATGGAGTATAATTCTGTGTTTGTTCGAATGATAAAGAAGCAAGCGGGAGTTGGTAAGAAATCCTACATTTCTGGTGCCAGAGTAACAATTACATGGAAGAAGAACATTTTAGCACGAACAGCAAAGATGAACGAGGGCTAAATTGAGCTTTTGGAAGACTCCAGCTCACGGTGACTCACTATTCAGTGCACTGAATCAGCGTACGTACCAGGGGTGTTATTTTGCACCGTATGCATGAGTTTGCCTGTTGCAGATTCTGCTATCTACAGGGTACTTAATGGTTCCTACTCCGAGAGTGCATACTGATTCTTTCTGTCCTTAATTGGAGGCAGAAATACTTTTGAAAAAACAAAAACAAAAACCAACCATATTTTCACTGAAAAAAAAAAGTCATAAAAAGTAATTGGTACTAATTGAAAAAGTTAAAATGAGTAAAATTGACCCTGCCCCACGTTAATCATAATCATAGATTATCATATGTAAGTACTGTTAAATTGCTTGGATGTGTTTTGGATTTGGAGATGGAGATGTCCAGAAGCCCACAGATATATATTCACGGTATTTGGGAGAGTTCTTTAATTTGCACATGACAGAAAGCAAACTCACACAAGCTTAAGCCACAAGTAAAATGGCCATGTTCCTGGGAAGTCGGAGAGCCGATCTGGATGGATTCCTGATTGGATCCTGGGGTTTGCTGGGAGCCTTCTCTCCTCCTCTTCCTCTCCCTTTCTCTTTCTCCATCATCCAGTTCTTCTCTCTTCTTTTCAGTCCTCTGCAGACAGCTCTCCTTCCCTTGGTGGGAAAGATGCTCACCTACATCCCCACGGTCCTAACTCCCCAGGGCAGCCGCTCTTGCTGAGAGAAGAACTTCTTTATCCAGGGACCTGGACGTCAGTCCTAGCGAAGGATGGTGGCTGGCTCTGCTCGGACCAATCTCCGTGGACAGGGGGACAGTAACAGGACAGACCAGGGTCACCCCTGTGTCTGTACCAGGTGGAGGACTGGTTGTTGGGGAATGTGAAGCACAGGACCACATCAGCTCAAATAAAAGGGAGTTTCTGATTCCAGAAAAAGGGGAGAAAGAATGCCAGTTAAAAACCACACAGTGAGCCAGTGATGCACACACGTGTACATCTTAATTTAAACAACAAAAAGGAATACAGAGTCTGCTATTCCATAGCTTTGCTTTTCACTTGGTACATACCCTTGTGTGTGTCTCCATGTGTCCTTACAGCTTTCTTTTTCGAAGCTGTATAATGCTCACTTTGGCATACATTTTGTTTTACCAAAGCCAAAGGAGCCACCATTTAAGGAAAAACAATCATATGGTATCCATCTTAGAGCACATGACAATTTATATTTTGGTATTTCCTTGTGTGTCTTTGACAGCTTTCCTCAAACTCCTAATTTCATTAAACAGATTTAAAAATCAGAGATGTCATATTATGTGTCAGATTAGCCTTTGTCAGATTTCTGAGCCTTCAGAAAAGCCTCTGACTTGTTCCTTTTTGCCTGGAATTCCACTTCTGTGGTTCCTTTCCTTTTTGCTTGAAAAATGAAAATCTGAGCCCTGGAGGGGTGATGATTTTAGCAAAGAGTCATTTTTACTCCTGAAGGTCAATGAATTTGTCAGAGCTTTTCCTGCATGGAAGTTTGGCAGGAGGTGGGAGGGAACATGGGCCCCAGGGGCAGAGCGCTCCTTTGGGGTGGGGGGCTTCCCTGAGGAAGGGGGACAGAAGTAAATGTGGGCGGGAATAACATTGAATACATGGGAGGTTCAGGGGACGTGTTGGAGCTCAGTGCTTCATTAGAGAGAAAAGCTGTAAAAATCCCCTTCCTCTTAGGGACTTGGCTCCACGCGTGCCAATTTCTGGAAGAGCCCTGAGTGCCCCCACCCCCACCAATTTCTGCCCGTGTCCTTCTGCCTCTATGCCTCTCCATCTGTGCATGTCACTTTGACTCCACACTTGTTAACTTTGGAATAAAGCCCAGCCCCTTCCTTGGTTTCCACAAAACAATTGGTGAGCATCACTTTTTATTGAAAATTTTAGGAGTTCATGGAAAGGAATAATGTGGGGGTTCACATGCCTCTTCTTACCACTTTCTGGCACCAACACGATTGTTTCTTCATTCCCGATTGCCTTTATTTCTGGGATAAAAAGGAATTCTTCTGCTTGACTCCCATAGGGTAGTTCTGTTTGATGTTCCTGAGTTGTCCCCCTATAACCCCACGCACTTGTCAAGAGGTCCAACAGTTACTGATCGGCTGACACAGTGTAGGGGCAAGAACAGATGTGTTGGAATCAGGCAGGCTTGTTTTCAAATTCTTGTTCTTCTGCTTACTGACTGCATGACTTTGGGCCAGTTACAAAACCTCCCAAGACTGTTTCCTCAGCTATGTAATGGAGCAGTAGTGATGTATCCTGCCCCCGCTGCCCCCTCAAAGCACTGCTGTGAGCCTGAAATAGAGAATCCCTGGCAGAAAGCACAGCACCTGGAGGCTTGTGGGGCTGGGGGATAGAGGATGGGTACCTTGTTGAGAGATGGGGCCAAATGAGTGGGCTACCGTATGGAAACTTCTAAATATACACCCAGTTTTTGGCTTTATGTTTAATCCATTTGGGAGCCATTAAACGTGTATGAATAGAGCTGGGTCTTAGGAAGTTAATTCTGGGAGCAAGGAGGAAGATATGGGGGTCCAGGCAAGCCCGGGCAGATGCCGATGAATGCTGGTGCTAAGACAACAGTAGATCTGAGCTGTGTCGTGAAGTGGTGTCAATGGAATTTGACAAATTATTATATTCTACTTTGGAGCTGGCTTCCATTCATGCCTTTTCCTCTGCATTTATTTTTGTGACTTCTGGTACTCATTCATTATGCATATTGTATATTATTCTAACCATTTGTTATGACTGTTTTTCTAATGGCAACCAAGAGAACATCTTGGTAGGGTGTGCAGCCTTTATGGCTCTGATTCCCAAGCATGAGGGCTACTTACTCACCGTGCTGCCCTAGAAAACTATCACCCAGCACAGTGGGAACTTTAATTAATATTAAACAAGCCATCCGTTTTGTACGTGTTCACTGTGGAAGCATGAATTGAGAGATACGAATTGAAGGGGGCTTTGATGGACTCCTTGGAAGGAAAAGAAGCTCTCTCCCAAGCAAAATGGCAAACACTTTTCTACAAATGGTAGTTATCCCCGATTAAGAGTATCATCCAGAGGACATATCTGAAAAGAATTCTGTTGCTGCCCAGTTAGACCCGATCCCCAGCCACCTGCATTTAGATGCTGCTTTGGTCTCTTCTGATGCCCACTGTGTGGGGTGGGATGGTCGGGGAGACACAGGGGAGCTGTTTGCAGGAAAGGGCATCAGACAGTGTCGTGAGAAACTGTGTATTCAGACAAAGCACAAAGCCGCCGGTAATAAGTTTTCTGTTTTTGGCAAAGGCACAAGGGCTTCAGAATTTCCCAAAATCTCAGGTGTGAAAGCTCAAGTTACCTCTAGGCTGTTTCAACTATGTTACGTGATTGGTACTTCTTTGATAAACCCAAGTCTCTGGGGGCTTGGCACCCAGAAAGGCTGGTCTTTCATAGGGTTCAACAGTCCTCAAATAACTTCCCTAACATTGAAGGCCCTAGGTTGGCTCTCCCCCACCTCCATCCCTGCTGTATTGGTAATGCCTCCTGCCTCGTTCCACCCTTGAGTTATTTACTATGGGGTAGAGACGGCATGAAATTCCCAATTTCTGTTTATGTCTGACATGCCCCATGTCTATCAGGCTCATCGCTCCTTAATTATGAAACACTGAGACGGAACTTTGAAATGGAAGCCAAATCTTATTAAAGACTTAATCATGGGTCTTTAAGTCATATAATTGCTTGTGATCTCTCTTTCTAGGTCCCTTTTAAGCAAGGTAGGTTGGTGTCTGCATTTCTGTAAGGTCATTGAGCTAGAAGAGGTGGGATCCAGTCTAAGTGTATGCAAATTGCCCAGAAATGTGTGTGCTCTACAAGGGGGAGGGACGGTGGGGGAGAATGGACTCTTGTTATGTATACTGTCTGCTCAATTAATCTTTCTAGATGTATGTCCTTGTTAATGAGTCTAAAATCCTGTTGTCTTCCTGGGTAAGTCCTAGAAAAGTGAGGCTTGCCAGCCAGGCTTGGTCTGCGGAAAGACAGCCTCCCTTCACAGCCTGAGTCCCTTACGTGCCACCTGTGAGGTTGGTGTGGGAGTCTCTGTCTCCATTTCTCTTTCGGTAGGATCCAGGAGCCTTCACATCTCGCTCCCAGAGGAACACGAGACCCATCTCCTGATGAAACCAAGAACATTTTTTCTGAGTTAGATCATGTTCGAGTTTGATAATGTTCAGGTCTGCCTGAGGGCTTCCGCATGAGGAAATGAGAAAACGTAGCAGAACTGTGCTTATTGAACAAAGCTGCCTGTCTTGAGTTCATCCAACCAAGGCTGAAATACACCAAAAAAAAAAAAATGAAAGGAGGGCTTTTGCTAAATTTGATTTCATATTTTGCTTGCCGTACCCAGAACTTTCTGTTGTCCATTTGCAGGGTAATATGCAAGTTACCCCCTGTTATCCTTGTCTATATTTTACAGCTCTTGAAAAATCAAACTGCCCTTTATTCTGACTGTTTTTCATCAAATACAAATGCTTACAAATACACCAAGGCATAAGGTCAGAAATCAATTCCGTCCTCTTAAAATTACTTACATGAGGGAGCTGGTTGCTCCAGGGAGCCTCGTTCAATATCTCATATTTTACTTGTAGAGATTGCTTGTTTGGCTTCCTAATATCTGAAGCATGCTATGGGATATTTTCTCTTATTTTCTTTGAGAGCAAAGAATTCAAAAGTGCCTGATGAAGGAGACCAGATAGTGTGGGACCAGAGGAGGGATTCCGGTGTTTAGATTGTTTGCATACAGCGCTCGGCAGTGCTCATTGAGCAGCTGGACCCTGGGTGCTGCTCAGTCGCGCCTCTGGACCTTTGAGGAGCTGAGGATTGTGTTTCGTCACCGAGGGTCTGAGTCCGCACCCTCCGAACGATACTGGTGCGGTACATTAGTAGTATCATTGGCCTTTGAAGTAGGAAGATTTTTCCTCTCAAGAATCAACTAAAACATTTGTCAGAGATTCTTTTCCCGTTAATAGTTGTCTCCACCCATTGTGAGCTGTGCTCCAAGTGATTTGATCCTTATAATATATCAAAGCCATCCAGTTATAAGTTATTTTTAAAAGGAAATTAATGATTTCAAGGTCATCTCTATAATAGCATCTCTCTCATCTGAATCCTGATAAGGGTTTTGAGTGGGATAAAAGGAGTAGAGTTAAATTCATTAAAACTTAAGTGTATCCCTCCATCTTTCCAACTGTCTGTCCATCCACCCATCTATCCATCATCTATCTGTCTCTCATCAGCCATCCATCTATCCTTTCATCCATCCATCCATCCATCTATCCATTTACTGCTTACCAAGCACCTGCTCTGTGTTAGGCACTGAGGTGGGAGCTGGGACAAGTGGTGAACAAGGCAGACAGGGTTCCTAACCTCATGAAGCATATAATGTATTGGGAGAAATAGAAAATAAAATGGTGAACAAATTATTAACAAACAAGAAATAATTTTAAAAAGATGGCAGAAAAGCAATTTCAGGTCTTCTAGGAAGTCAACATTTGAGCTGAGACCTAAATATTAGAGACTGTGCCATTCAAAGATCTGGAGAAGGGTGTCATCAGAAGAGTGAATGGCAAGCGCAAAGGGCCTGATGTGGGAATGAACTTGACAGACGCGAAGAACAGAAAGGAGGCTAGTAGTTGTTGAAAAGAGAGGCAGCATGGAGCCGTGTTTAAAGAGCATGGACTTGGAACTGCCTCAACTGGAATCCCAGTTGCCTTACTTGTCAGCTGTGTGACCTTGGCTAAGTTCCTTAATCTCTCTGTGCTTTTCCTCATCTGTGAAGTGGGGGGTAAATACAGCCCTACCTCATGGTGTTTGCTGATAATGAAATGAGCTGATATTTGTGGAAGCACTTGGGATAGTGCCTGGCACACGGCGGGTACTCTGTAAGTATTTGCTAACTAAAAATAAGTTTTTTCTTTTAAGATTTATTTATTTATTTGGGAGAGCAAAAGAGAGAGAGCATGCACGAACATGCCCACAAGCTGGGGGAGGGGCAGGGGAGAATCCCCAAGAAGACTCGCCACTGGGCAGGGAGCTGGACTCAGACTCGGGGCTCCATCTCAGGACTCCGAGATCATGACCTGAGCCGAAACCAAGAGTCAGACGTTTAACCAACTGAGCCACCCAGGTGCCCCAACTAAAAAATGTTTTTAAATTAAGTTGAGAAATTGTGTGAGATCTATTTTAGCCAGGCCTAGTAATTATAGTAATTCATAGACACAAATCTTACCATATCATGGCTTGTCACTACGGGGGGAAAAGGTGAATTGCTGACCTAGTTCAATATCTTCATTTTAGAGAAGAGACTGAGCCTTACTTGCAGATTTTATTTAAATTATTTACGAAGTACAATATATATGACCATGTTCTTGTTATAAGACATTCATAGAATGCTACCAAAGCTAAATTTTGTGCTGTTCGTACCCTCAATTCTAGGCCCCTCCCTGGAGGTCAGTATCTGACTACGCTGATGTTTATCTATACTTCCATATGCTTAAGTGACGCATAGGAAAATGCATAGTTTTGTTTTTATAGATATATTGAGAACATCTTATTTTTTTAAGTTTCGGTAAAAATATACATACAGTTTACCATCTTAATCGCTTTGAAGTACACAGCTCAGTGGCAGTAAGCACATCCCCACTGTTTTGTTAGTATATCTTGTTCTTAAACTTGTTTGTTGTTTTCACTGTTAATTTTCTTTTTACTTAACAGCATGACTTAGAGGTTTTTCTTCAGCATTGATGTAGCTTTTTCTCTTTCCTCTTAACCTCATCTTGACCTTTCATGGTGTTGTAAAAAAGCTCCCAGGTTTCTGCTGTGGTACAGAAAGTGACTCTTTAAAATATTTTCTTTCTTCCCTGCTAAATAAGAAAACAGGATCCAGAGCCATATTGGGTAAAAGCACAACTTTTCAACATTTTCTTGTTGCTTGTGAAGCCCAGTGATCCCTTCCACTTTGGCAGAAAGGCATCTTTAAATCAGAAAGCAAGTGATGGGCAATTGGTCTGTGATAATCATCTCAGGTTCCAAACTGGTCCAAATGGAGCTTTAGCTTAATGAATTACACGGGCAAGATACCTTTTTACATGAAGCGCCGCCAGAGAGAATTGCAATCTGCTTTGTCCCCTGTTTGTTTTCCTTCCATCATCATTTGAGGGGTGCTCAGATGTGTCCTGGTAAATAACGGCGATGTGATTTGTAATCAGACACCTGTCCATCCCAGCACAACTGTCAGGATTCACGAGGGTCCCGCCACATATGGGGCAGTGCCGGCAGCTCTCACAGGGCTGAGCAACCCTTTAGTGGCTGAGAGCGTTCGAGAGTGTCGGGCCCCCCCGGAGGTGCTGGCTGCCTGATCCCGGGGCGCTGGAAGCCCTCAGCCCCCATGGAACCGTAGAGGTTCTCCAGAACTGCTCTCCTGGCAGGACTGTGGAGTGTGGTGTGGGTGGTAGTCAGGGATCGATTGTGACGCTGCATTTGTCTGGCGAGGACTGTTGCAAAGGAGGTACATAGTGCAGGTGAATTGAAACAGTAAGGTTTGTTTTTCTTCTTCACCGGGCCGAACATCATATCCCCAGGACTTTTATCTTATAAATGGCAGTTTGGACCTTTTTACCCCCTTTGCCCATTTCACGCCCCTGCCTCTGACAAATGCCAATCTACTCTCTGTATCTGAGAGTTTTGTTTTTTTAGATTTCACATATAATTGAGATCATACAGTATTTGTCTTTGTTTGACTTACTGCACTTAGCAGAAGGCCCTCAGAGTCCATCCATGTTGCACATGACAGGATTTCCTTTTTTTTTTTTTTAATGGCTCAATAGTATTCCGTTGTAAATATATACCACATTTTCTTTATCCATTGGCCTATTGGTAGACACTTAGGCTGTTTCTATGTCTTGGCTGTTGTAAGTAATGCTGTAATGAACATGAGGGTGCAGATGGCTCTTTGGGATAGTGCTTTTGTTTGTTTCTTTTGGGTAAATATCCAAAAGTGGAAATGCTGGGTCCTATGGTCATTCTAGTTTTAGTTTTTTGAAGAAACTGCCCAGTATTTTCCATAGTAGCTACAGCAAAACAAAAAGACAAGAAAGAGAGAGAGAAAGAAAGAAAGAAAGAAAGAAAGAAAGAAAGAAAGAAAGGGAGGAAAAGAATAGGAAAGAAGGAAGAGGAAAAAGCAAGACTTTGTTCACATTCTACAACAGATTTGGAGATGTCACTTGTCCACATCAAGCATTACTGCTGTTCCCTATTGTTGTGACCACTTCCTGGAGTGATGAGAGATTATTGGATGGGCCCCCAGCCTCTCTCGGAATCTATAGTGGTGCTCTTACCTGTCCTCTGCTGATTTGTTTGCAAGGTACCTTTTTACATAAAGAGAGGCAGCATGGAGATGTATTTGAAGAGCATGGACTTGGAACTGCCTCAACTGGAATCCCAGATGCCTTACTTGTCAGCTGTGTGACCTTGGCTAAGTTCCTTAATCTCTCTGTGCTTTTTCTCATCTGTGAAGTGGGGGGTAAATACAGCCCTGCCTCATGGTGTTTGCTGATAATGAAATGAGCTGATATTTGTGGAAGCACTTGGGATAGTGCCTGGCACACGGCAGATATCTTTTCCTAATGAGGCAAATTCATGGTCCCTATTTCCACAAACTAGGCCCTCCCTCTACCTCCTCAGATTAGCTAATCGTCCTACTATCAACTCAGTTTGACATAGTAGAATTGATTCCAGAAAGATTTCCTTCTTTGGAAAAGTCCAGAATTTTTCTGTCTGACACTGAAGCTTGGTCAGAATAGTAAAGAACGGGACTGACGGGGGTCTTGAAATTGTCAGAGAAGACCTGGTTTGTATGCAGTCAGGTTCAATTGTCTCATCAATTCTATGAACTAAAAGAAACAAGGACAATAAAAACAACACACACAGCCTAAAATGATCCTACCCTAAGGAACCACCCCAAGTAGACCTTCCCAAGAAGACAGGGAAATGGGATCTGGCTGACGAGGCTGTTTGATGTTTTGAGTGGAATGTGCACAGTTCAGTGTATTGGGAATTCCAAGTCACCCCAAGGAAAGGAGGAACAGAAGAGTCAGGTGCTCAAGTGGCTGCTTCGTTATCTGCAGGCCACAAACATTCCTAGTGATCATCTGTGCGATCTGTTGGGGACATGGACCAGGTATTTTGTAACTGACCAATTCCAGACTTTCTAAAGGAAGATGTTACATTTCATGGACCCCTAGACTCACTTTAATTCAGGAGGGTCAAGTGTCAATGAAAGGCTGCCTGTTCAGTGTCCGCAACATAGGACATGTTGAATTGCTGGCAGGGTCTCTGTCCGGGTCTTGTGAAGAGACTGGTGCATTGGTGTTGCTGATAAGAAAGTGGCCTCATAGCTCAGTTAGATATGGTTAGTGGGTTTGTTCATAATGGGAGTTGACACTTACTGAGCACTTACTACGTGTCAGGCTTCATGATGTGTTCTTCTTGTGCATTAGGTCGTTTCATCTTTCCAGCAACTCTCAGCTATAGGTGGTATGATTATCAAACTTTAGAGGCTTAGAAGAGTTAACTTGCTCAATGTCACATAACAGGACTCACTCCAGAGCAGTCACTCTTAATCAGTGATCCGCAAACTATGGCCCAAAGGCCAAATTCAGCGCCTTGCCTATTTTTGGGGTAGGGCTCAGGATCTAAGAATGGCTTTCATATTTTGAAAATGGTCATTTCAAAACTGCCTTTTCCATTTCAAAATATGAAAGCCATTCTTAGATCCTGAGCCCTACTGAAAATCCAAAGAAGAGTGACATTTTGTAATTGGTGGCAGTTATACGGAATTCAAATGTTGGTGTCTGTAAGCCAAGTTTTGCTGTCACAAAGCCTCCATCACTCCTTACAAGTTGTCTGAGACTCATCGGCTTTACCATAGCTGAAGTGAGTGGTCGCAACAGAAACCGCATGACTTGCAAAGCCCAGGATACATGCAGTTTGGTCGTTGACTAAGGAAAGCCTGCCCGCCTCTGTTCTTCATCACGCACAATTACCTGCCTGTTCATCCTCGCTCATCATTATAGGGAACCCTTCCATGACCTCTGCCATGTGCCAGGCACTGTTCTGGATGCTGACATTGACTCAGTAATGGCCCTTTGCAACAGATGTCATCATGACTTCTTTTATAAATGAGGACACTGAGGCACGAAGAAGCACGATTGCAGGCACTTGCCCTCTATGAACACAGTCCTGTAGATGGGCACTGTCATTGGCTGCATTTGAGAGGGGAGGAAAATCTAGGACAGAAAGAGCCCGTGACTTTGCCTCCCTTACGCAGGAAGCTGGAGGCAGACATGCTCCTCAGTACCACTCTCGAGACCATCCCGGGGCTACGGCACTTTTATGGGGGGGCCATCGCCACGTGTCCAGCAGGTCGGGGTGTGGCTCTTGGTGGCTCTACCAGCCTGCTTCAGGCTGGCCACAGCCTTTGAGAGCCAGCCCCCCGCCCCTTGGCGCCCCCGACTCCCATCCATCCCTGCGAAGTGAGCCTTGGTAATGATCTCATTTACCTCTGGGAGGGAGGAGAAGATTTAGTTCAAAACCAAGCAGGCAAAGATATATTCCATTTACTTGCCTTTTAAGCCGCATGCTGAAGCAGGTCTTGGTAATACCTTCTCTCCCTGGAACCAGAGGATTCAAATCCCGCCAGGCCAGCAGCAGGCCCTGCTCCTTTCATGTCAGATTAGTGGAGGCTCACGAGGCATCCGTGGGAATCATTTTGACGGTCTCACAAGGTGAGCACCTTTCAAAGCATTGCTTTTTAGGAGTTATTGCTGAGTCCCTGTTTGCATAAATTTAGATGGTATTTCTTGAAAGCTCGGGTGCTCACACTATGGATGCATAAGTAGGACATCTGTTTTGGAGGCATGAGAGGAGAAAGGTATTCTTTATAGCCTTAAAATGGCTTCCCGTCAAGATTTCTTTCCATCTCCTGTGAAACTACTTTGCCTGCCTGCCGCCCCTCCCCCCACATGCGCGCGCGCTCTCACACACACACACACACCCCCTCTTGCCTCAGTCCCAAGAAAATGCTCACTAAGCACCTCCAGCCAAAAGCGGCTTCAATTGTTGTGATTCGTATTTATTCCTATAAATATTCATCTCCATTTAAAAATGGGACAGACAAAATTCCACAGACATCTGAATCTGCTGTAAGAAAACTCTTAGGTGTGTATAGATAGGCCAGGGGCTCCAGAGAGGAGAGAGTATGCATCTAAAATAGAAGACAACATATTTTAAAAGCCGTTCTAAGGCAAGGCAGAGTATGCAGTCCTGTAATTTCTGCTGAGCTCCACTGCCTTGTGAGGGTAAGGGGAAAGGCTAATTCATAGTGTGTGGCTGGGGGCAGTTGGGGAATGTTCCCTGATGGAGGGAGAAATCAGCTTTGAAGTGAGAATAAGATTTACAGAAGAGCATCGGGGAGGAATTCGCCACTGGGAATGGGCAATGTCATTCAAGAAGTAAAAAGAAAAACATACTTGAATTCCTTAACATCATCAAGTAAAACATGGATTAAAGATTGGTCAACTACAGCACATGGGCCAAATCTGGCCCTCTGCCTGTTTTCATAAATAAAGTTTTATTGGGGCACAGCCACCCGCAATGATTTGCACATTATGTTGCTTTGGACACACAGTGGCAGAGCTGAGTAGTTACAACAGGGACTAGGTGGCCTTGCAAAGCCTAAAATAGTGACTCTCCGATCCCCGTATAGCGAAAGTTTGCCACCCCCTGGCATGGATAAAGATGTACCAGGTGAAGAGAAGGAAGGTCACGTGAGGAGAGGGGGAAAAAGAGGATGGTTTAGAAGAGGAGCAAGAACAAAAAGAAAGGTAAATGGAGAGAGGCAGGGGCAAGAACCTTCTTGGTTGCACTTGTGCAGATACGCACCCCCTTTGCAGTTCAACGTTTCTCCCTTTCAACCACATATGGCATCACTGTTATTCACAGTCCTTAACAGCTCTGCTCCCTGTGGGACTATGGAATCTTGGAGTCACTGCTGTTGGCCAAAGGAGCCCTAAGATAACAGCTTGCCCCGAAGAGTTCAGTGTCATAGAACATCTGGTAGTATAAATGCAAAACTCCAGAGAGCTGTAGGACACATGGCTAATAGCCACATGAGGCCCGAAGGCCAGTGCCCCAACATCCTGCTTGAGGGGTTCCACCCTGAATATGACAACCAGACAGCTCACTAGGGTGAACTTAGCACTTCCCCAATTTTTAGAGGGTTTTCTGTGGTATGACATGTTTGGTCAGGTAAATTAGGGAAGTGCTGGGTTACATACAATTAAACATATTTGTTTGCTGCAGGACTTCTCAGAGCCTTTAATAAGTCTCATGAAGCTCTGGGAGCAGAAGATAAGGTGTAGTGTTTGTCAAGTGTATTTCACATGACCTTTACCCCCTCCCTGCCTTTTTTATTGATCAAGCATGGGGCTTATGGAGCCCATTTGGGGATGTAGCGGCCTAGGCATTATTTCAAGATCAGTGTATTTATATACATTTAAAGGTAGACAGAGTCTCAGAAGTCATGTAGCTGCATGCCCTCATAGTAATGTTATGAATCTTCTTCCCAGGAATTTTATAAAATCAAATTTAGACCTAAACGTCTGTGCTCCTCACTTTAATGTTGCCCTTGGAAATTTGTTTTTGGTGTTTGGGTTTAGGGATTTTGTAATTGCAATTTCTAATCCAATTCCAGCCTCAGATTCTACACTCCTATTGGCCTCTGATTTTTCTCCTTCCCAAGGGGGTAATGGCAAAAAGGAGGTGGAAATAATAAAACTTTGTAATTGGACACTTAAAGGTCAGCCACTGGAAAAAATGAACCAGCACATTGCATCAATGGTTGTGGATGATGAGTTTTTGGTTTAAAAAAAAAACTCCTGTATTTCAAACACAGCCTAGAATCAGCCCTAATTGCCTGAACCGTGGGCTTCCAAATGAGTGTTTGGAAATTGGCAATCAGCACAAGTCCACATCTGCTGTGACAAACTCCTGAGTCCACTGTGTCCTTGATCACGTGAAGAAGCCTTCCTTATTTCCCTAGTAATACTGTCACTTCAATGTGGATTTTGCTTCCTCTGTGACATGCTTTGCAAACAAGGGAGGGCTACCCTAGGGGCTTGGGGAAGCGTGCCAGGGTTTACTCAGAGCTCTAGGATAAACCCAGTGTATTTTCCTGGCGTCTTTTTAAATAACTTTTTATTGAAGTATAACATACACAGATACACACACACACACACACACACAGAGGAGTACACACATGTCCTGACTGAGCAACTCAGATTTTCAGCATATGAACATACCCACATAACTGGCATCCCTGAAGTATCAATTTCAATCACACGTGTTATATTAAAGCAAGTACAAATACATTACCAAGTAATACACCTTATGCTTAAAAATAAAATACAAGACATCAAGGAACTTTCAGAACTCTTCATGAATTACTACATTTTTTTGTTCTTGGAAAAGCTGCCCACTCCTGTAAGCAGACAAATATATTGTTTTTTGCCATTAGTTGCTGTTTGATAAGAAAAAGTTCAAGGAGAAATTGACGAGGCAGAGAACAGAAGTAACCAGCATCGCCCTGAGTCCTTAGGCTGTGTTAGGCACCGGGCATTATGCATTGCCCTAAGTGTTCATAACAAGCCCGAGGGCAAGTGCATGGTACACTTGAAGCAGCTGAGGCTTCTAGGCGCTGCCTGGGAGCCACAGAGCTAACATCCCAGATCCATCTGACCTGAACATCTATCCTCTTAATTGCTCTGTTCAATTGCCTCTGTGACATTTCTCTGTTTCCTTTTGTTTGGGGCAAGTGATGTCACAAAAGAATATTATTATTATTATTATTTTTTAATGAATTGAATATCCTGACTTCTTTGTGTACTGCTCTAAAAGTATAAAATTTATTTTTAGGTTGGAGACACACATCAATGGTCTTGTTGCATAGCCTACTGTCAGTTTTAGAGGAAAAGCAATCCAAGTTGAATTTGGAATGAATTACCTTCAAATGGCCATGCTTTAGCAATGTACTACTGTAATCTGGGATATTGCAAGGCAGCTTAATGTGCTGGGTGATGACACGTATGACCATTATGTGGCTCTCCCTCATTGAATGCGTTGGGCGCAACCCAAATCATAAATCTGCCAGCAGACAAAACATAAAATTTACATGCAAGATCAAATCTCCCCTGTTCTGATTTTTACACAGGGGTCGCCAGTGGGTAGTAAATTAAGATTCAGAATAAAAGTTACCTGCAGGTGCTAAATCACTAGACCGTGTCAGGATCATAGAATTTTCTTTTGTTAATAATGCTACTGTTTGTTATCAGAGCCTGTGCTTACATGAACCCTGGGCCACTGTTTGTATAAGGAAAGGTGCCCTTTGTCCCTCAGAGATTTTGGATTTCTTTTGTCGGAGGTAGTTGCGTTGTTTTCCCAAACAGCAGGATATCTGGGACCAAGATCTGGGTTTGAAAGCTCAATGTAGGCGAGCAGACATGCTTGGATGATCTGTCATACTAATAAATCTCATGTTGCCAAGAAATTACACATATATTTTAATTTTATTAGATTTCAAGAAATAGTTATTGAGCACCTGCTGTCAGATCCTGTTTTAGGTACTGAGTGTCCAAATAGGAATAAGACAATTCCATCGAGAAATGATCAATCAGGATCAGTGCAAGAAAAAGAAATCACCCTAGGTATTTTAAGCATGTGGAGATTTAATGCCGGAAATCTGATGCTTAGAAAATCCCAGGAAGTGTCAAAGGAGTGATTCTCTGAGCACCTCTGAGGGACATTCCCCACACTGCCATCTCAACAGCCCCTTGCCACTCGAAGAGTGGAGAATGCATGCCAAATCCTGTTGTATGAAAACCTCACTTCTCTCAGACCTTTATAACAAAGACGGGGAGATGCTCTCTGCCTCACTTCTGCCTTCCAGAGGCTTCATGCGTGCAGTGAACATGCAGAGTTGCGTTTATATCCAGCTGCAGAGGAGTTTGGCAAAAGTCACCCCAAACTCTCCCAGTGGAAGAAAGATGGAGTAGAGATCAGGAGAATGGGTCTGTAATATCCCCCAGTGGGGTGCAGGTGCAAAAATGCCTAATTTCAAAGTAATATGTTCAGTGCAGTCACTGTCCTCTGTGTTGAGTGTTGTGGGAATAGAGAGGACCTACACTTATCCTAGCCTGGGGGATCTCTAAGAAGGATTGATGGCGGGAGATGCATCCACATTGAATCTCAAAAGGTGAGTAGGAGTAATCCAGGTAGAGAAGTAAAGGAACATTCACTGGGACAGCATGAGCAAAGTGGAGGGGTGTATGTGTATGCACCCGTGTGTGTGTGTGTGTGTGTGTGTGCGTGTGTGCAAGCCCCTACAAACCACAGACAATTCAGAATTAATAAACAGCCTGTGAATGGATATTATCAGGAGATGGACGGACTGAAGACAGATACAAATAAAAGCAAATTAAAAAAGGCCTGTTTGCCATACCAAAGCACACGGACACTCCATAAAATGATGGAGCATATTATGAACGTTTATTGTTTTTGCCTGTTTTCATTCATTCTCCATACTTTTAAGAGTATCCCTTAATTCCTCTGGGGAACTTATTCTCCCAAACTCAATCAGTATGGTTCAAGTGAGATTGACCCCACCTCCTGGCTATGGTTAGAAGACACGTGATGCAGGCGTGCCCGGGAGGGTATAATGTATTCCTGGCCATGTGAACAGGAGTCTTGAGTCAAGCCGATCAAAGACAATAAGCATCAGACCTTAGACTCTCATTGCATTTATAAGTAACTATGACAATTTTGGATTTGTTTTACTTTGCTGGGGTTGCTAAGTAGAAGATATAAGCTGGGAGATGCTGAGGTTCCCCCAGAGGCTGCCTGGGAATGACATCAACAGGGAGGAAAACAAAGCACAGGAGTGAGGAAGATGAAGTGCTATCATTTCCCTTGGATCCATGAGCCATTGGCCATGCTTACAGCTAGCCTGACAACCCCCAATCTCCTCAGTCACATGAGCCAGAAAACTCCCCTCTCTTGTTCAAGTCACTGTGAACTGGATTTCTGCCATTTGCAATGGAAGAAATCTTGAAGCTTATGCGGGGCCATCGTAAGGTCTTAAAACAAGTATCAATATGATCAGATAGAATGAGTGGATGTAAGACTGAAAGCAGGGAGATGAGTGTGGAGGCTTTTAGCCTCATCCCAAGGAAATACAGCATGAGCTGGGCTCCGAGGTGGTGGAGGGCACAGATTTGGGAAATGGTTGGGAGGTGAAGTCAGTAGTGCTTATGACTGCTGATTTTATCCGGGCTAATGGCCACATGTCATAACCTTGCTTGCAGCTCGAACAGTCGTGTTCCAGAGTAGTAACCCGTGGGAAGTGCGCAGAGGTGATGTGTGCAAACCCTGGGTCATGTCTTTAAAACAAAGGTCCTATCCTCTTCTTCTGCTTCTCCTCCTCCTCCTCTTCCCACTGATGGGCTGAGATAGGGACACGGCGATTATAGGCAAGCTCAGAAATGCTGAGGAGACCAATATTTGAGGCAGTTCAGGGCTTCAAGTCCCTGGATTCTGACAGCTTCATACAGCAAAACCACCTACATTCTTGCACCATTGACCACCTTCTCCTTTTACTGAGAGAGAAAGGAAGGTTTTATCTTGTTTAAGCCACTGTTTCTTAGTCTGTCAAGGAAGCTGGCCCGTTGTCCTGCCTAACATGGCAGCCATTTAAATATAGGGAGTGAGGCTGAGGAAGGAGTCCAGGGGGAATGATTGCTGGGCAGATTAGTATTTCAGAAGGATTGCTCTGATGGTGAATAGATTTGGAGCGGGGACCCATCTGACATCATGGAGGCCAGTGCACAGGCCTAAGGGGAGAGAATGGCATTTGGGACTAGGGTAGTGGTAGATGGGACAGAAGGAGATACATAGATGGACTCAAGATATATTTAGGAGCTAGAACCCACAGGACATGATGATTGATTATTGATGGGGTCAAGGGGAAAGAAAGAAGCAATGGAGCCTTAGGCCATTGGGTGGAAGATGGCACCATTTACCGACTTCGGGACCACCGGAATAGGATAGGTCTGAAGGGAGAGAGAATGAAGTCAGGTTGGGGCACACTGAGTTTGAGGTGTGACATCTAAGAGGGGATATCCAGCAGGCTATAGGATGCAAGGGACTAAAGCTGAGCAGGTAAAGTAAGACTAGAGGTAAAGACATGCAAATTGGCAGCAGATAAATGATAACTGAATTGATGAGTATTGATGGAATTGCCCCAGAAGGGGACAAGGTCTAGAACAGAATCTTGAGGGAATAGAATTTATGAAGAGAAGTGTGCAAAATAGTGGAGTGGTCAGAGAGGTGGGGTGGGGGAAAGGTCAGAATAAGAAAGGTGGGTTGGAGAGGAGGATGTGGGTTAGAAATAGCTTGCTGCTGGGCGGCCAAAAGAGAACGGTTCTGGAAAGTGTCCCCTAGATTTGGTAACAGATGGGTTTGATGACCTTGACAGGAGTAATTACATCTTGGTGGGAGCAGAAACCATCTGGGAGTGGTTTGAGACGTGAGTAGGAGTAAGAAAGGGAAGAGAGAATGTAGACACCTCCTTCAAGAACTTGGTTATAAAGGGGAAGCAAGGGATCAGGTGTTGGCTGGAGGATGATAGTACATTCAAGGTGAAAGTGTATCTGTATTTTTTTCTTCCCTATTTCTAACTCCCATGAACTGTGAATCAGTGGGTATGCATAAAGGATGTAACATTTTCCTGAAAAGACCTAGGAATTGCTTATTTTAATGTCCTAGCCTGATAAAACATTGGAAAAATCTTTAAACCAGCCAACTGGCCCATAATGTGCATCACCAACTCACTCTGTTTTCATTCAACCATTTGGCGTGTATTGGGCAACTGTTGTGTATTCGGCACCTTGCTGCATGCTACAAGGGAGAGAGAAGACATGGAAGATGTAATTTCTGTCCTGTAGGAGCTTATAATGATAAGACCTTGTAAAGGCACAGCGTTTTAAAACGACAAAGTGCCCCTGAATGCATGTTGTTGGTATGACCTGCTAGCCACACGCCTATGGGAGTGCGCTGCTAGGGATCGGCAGGAACAGACCTGCTGGGGCTAGCAGTGCTCTCTGCCTCACAGAGCACAGACCCCTGAGTGGAGAGTCCTTGGGAAGCAGAGCTCTTGATCCCACCCCCCACCCCCACCATGTTGCCAGGAGTTCCCTAAGGACATGCTCTGTGTGCAAAGGATGATGGGTGTGGTGGTAGCGATGCACATCAGGAGAAAGGCACTGATCAATCGTTCAGGGCCCTGAAGTGGGCAGAGGTGCCTTTGGGTGACCAAGAACCCTGGAATCTGCATTTCATCTTGGGCTTGTCCACATCCCTGAATAGAGCTTTTGTAGCTGGAGTGCTCCCTCAGGTTTCCAGGAGTGCAGTCCTCCTTGGGGTGATGTTAGCAGGAGAGGAGGGGAAGGGATGGCTCGGGGTAAGTTCATGTGAAGATAGTGTGAGGAACATGGAACATTCAGCTAGGTCCCATGATGCCAGGGCCATCATGGAGAACACAGTAGGAGCTCTGGTGTGTGCTTAAGTCTCCCAGGACAATAGTAATGATAAATAATCATAACAAAGGCCACTAATAGTTGCTGGGAGCTTATTACATTCCAGGTACTGTGTTAAGAGCTGTTCATCTATTCCGTCATTTTTTTTTTTTTAAGATTTTATTTGTTTGTTTGTTAGAAAGAGAGAGTGCAAGTGAGCAGGGGAAGAGCAGAGGGAGAGGGAGAGGAAAGAATCTCAAACAAACTCCGCGCTGAGTGCGGAGCCTGACTCAGGGCTCAATCTCATGACCCTGAGATCATGACCTGAGTTGAAACCAAGAGTCCGATGCTTGACCAACTGAGCCAACCAGGTGCCCCTCTTTTGTTGTTTTGGGTTTTTTTTTAATTAGTTTTTGAATAGATAATAGAATCACAATTCAGAAAAAGCATCAGTGAATACTCCTGTCTGCTGGACAACAATACTATTAATGGTTTTTGTATGTCCTTGCAGATATTTTTCACCCTTATCTTTTTTGTTTTGTTTTGTTTTTAAAATACAAGTGGAAGCATTCTGTACCCCTGTACTGGACCCAGCATTTTCACTTAACAATATACTTATTGTTCTTTCCAGGTCAGAACATAAAAGAACCCGTTTTTTGTTTATATTGGGGAAGACAGCATTATATCCCATCCATTGTTTAGATTAACATAGTTTGTTTAGTTGTCTATAAAAAGCCATTGAAATTTGTTTCCATTTGTTTGCAAATACAAATAATGCCACAATGAGAAACCGTGCATCGAAGTCATTTTCCATCACAGCTTATCTGTAGGATAAACTCCTAGAAGTATAATTTGCCACGTCAAGGGGTATGTGTCTTTGTGATTTTGGTAGATAATGCAAAAGAGCCCTGCATGATGGTTACATCTGTTTATACGGCCTGCAGCCATGTGTCTGTTCCACACAGCACAATGGGTTACCCAACTTTTGCACTGTTGCCAATAAACTAGGTAAAAACTGGCATCTTAGTATAGTTTCTCTTAGCATGAATGAGTGTCTTTGTGTCTGCTCGGTCATTTGCCTTTTGCATTTATATTTTCTTCTGTTTCAGATTGTGTCCTTGACTTCAATTTCTAGAAGTTCTTATTTATGAGAGAAGTTAGCATTTTGCCCTTGATTCTCCTCAGCTTGTCAGTCTTTCACTTTGCATAAGTGGTTTTGTCATGCTAATTAAAAAATATTGTATATAATTGAATTTATCAATCTTTTGTGTCTTGTGCTGTTATCAGAAAGGTATCTCCCTTTGTGATGTATAAAAACACCCTCCCAATTCTACCCCCCTTTTTTTAAAAAAAGATTTTATTTATTTATTTGAGAGAGAGAGAGAGAGTACAAGCTGGGGAGAGAGGCCAAGGGAGAGGGAGAAGCAGACTCCCTACTGAGCAGAGAGCCTGATATGGGACTCGATCCCAGGATCCTGGGATCTTGACCTGAGCTGAAGGCAGACACAACCAACTGAGCCACCCAGGCGCCCCTCCCCAGCACTTCTTTGGCTTTATTTTCATATTTCCATCTTTGATCCATTGCAGTTTATTCTGGTGTATGATCTAGGTATGTATATTTCTTTGTACATTTCTCTTTCATCTTTTAAAGATTTATTTATTTATTTTAGAGAGAGAGGGAGCAGGAGGGGGGGCAGAGGGGGGGGGGGAGAGGAGAGAGAGAGAGACAGAATCCTCACAAGCAGACTCCCTGCTAAGCACAGAGACAAACAGAGCTTAATCCCAGGACCCCGAGATCATGACCTGAGCCAAGATCAAGAGTCAGGTGGTTAAATGACTGAGCCACCCAGGCCCCCCTTCTTTGTATATTTCTGATAGCTACACTATTATCCCAACACCATTTATTGAAAACCCTTCTTTTCTCCCTGATGTGAAATGCTTCATTTATTATACACCATTATTTCATTTAATTCCCATGACACCCTTTGAAGTCAACATGTGTCTCCTATTATACAGATGAGGAAACGAAGACCCAGAGAGGTGAAACATCTAGAAGTGGTATTACCCAGATTTGAGCCTGAGCCTGCTCTGATGGCTATATTGTTTCTCTCAACAGAAATCCTAGAAGATGCTCTAATGTGAGCTTGTGTCTTCTCCTCAATACCAGTACCCTCATGTTATTGGGGTTCAGCTTTTGTCTGTCTCTGTTGCCCCTCTCCCAGCCACTGTCTACTGACGTTCCCACTCTGCAGCTCTTGGGCTCAGATGCTTGAAAAGCGAGAATGGTCAGAGCAGCCTGCAGGCATCCCCCGGCACACTCTTGCTGGGTGACCCTGCCTCACTGCCCGTTCCACTGGTGGCCACGGTCAGAAGCGCCAACCTGTGTGGTAACACAGGGGAGTGCCCTTCATTTGGAGGCTTCCCAGATGGTGGGGCACTTTGCGTCTGGGGTATGGGTAGCATTCCTCATTCTTAGTATGAATGAAATCTTGTGTCCTCTGTAGAGATCAGGGCTTTGGGGTTGTAAATAACAGAAACCCAACTTGAGCTAACCGAAACAAAAGGAAAGTTTATTTTCTCTAATAACATGGTGGGAAAAGCTGTGGTCTTACTGGCCTGGGGATGGCAGGATTCAGCAACCTCAAAACCATTAAGTGTTGGGCGCCTGGGTGGCTCAGATGGTTGGGCATCTGCCTTCGACTCAGGTCGTGATCCCGGGGTCCTGAGATCGAGCCCCACATCGGGCTCCTGGCTCAGCGGGGAGCCTGCTTCTCCCTCTGCCTCTCTCCCTGCTCATGTTTTCTCTCTCTCTGTCTTAAATGAATGGATAAAATCTTTAAAAAAACAAACAAACAAACAAAAACCATTAAGTGTTTGTCTGTCTGCCTTCTCGCCCCATGTTCCTCCTTTTTCTTCTGTGACAGTGTAATTCCAGAAGAGGCAGCCAAGGGCTTACAACACTACGGGTCACAAAATCTCGGGGAAACAGTCCAATTGCCCAGTCTTGGGTCATGTATCTTTCCTGAAATGATCAGTGTGGCCAGGAATGGGAGGTGTGGGACCTTGGACTGGCCCAGCCTGGCCAGGCAACCACCACCAGCGTAAGGGCGAGTGGGTAGTGTCTTTGGAAATTCCACCAAAATCATGTGGTTGGAGGGAGAAGAACAGGGAGAGGTGACTTTTACTAAAGGCCACTAGGCAGAGCCGAACAGATTGACTCCATTTTGTTCTGCCCTTTTGTTCAGAGCCGAAGCAGAGTACTTCGCCTGATGTTACCTAGTTGTGGTACCAAACGCTGCCTCCTTCTCGCCTTCCTCTTCCTAGGAAATGACTCGTTTTGCTCGGATGTCCCTGTGAATTATAAATCAACCATCCTCTTCTTGAATTTGTGGCTACTGATCAGTTTGTCTCACATATGTCCATTTGCATATTTATTCCCTATCCAGCAACTTTAATTGAATTCTCTGTGCTGGGGGGTCTGCTCCATTACTGTTACTGTGGCAATAGAGATTCAAGACTTATAAAATGCTTGTTGTTGAAACAGAAATCTCCTGGAACTAGCTCGAGCAGAATGACAGGATTCAATTCGGGTATAATGGGAACCAGAACCTCAGGAAGAGGCCAGAAACAGGCTTAGAAAGCGCTCGTGAGTTCTCCTGCACCTCTCGTGTCTGCTTCTGCCCAGGGACCAACCTGCTAGGGTTCAGCTGACTGACTCTCCCACTGGCCACGTGTGTCCTGTGTCCATCTTTTGAGCTTATGCATTATAGTTCTGGACACCTGGAGACACCAATTAGTTGGCTAGCACTGTGGTAATAAAGTATCACAAATGTGGTGGCTTAAACAACAGAAATGTACTGTCTCACAGTTCTGGAGGCTAGAAGTCCCAAAGCAAGGCCTCCGCAGGGTTGGTTCCTCAGTAGACTCTGAAGGAGAATCCTATGCCTCTCTCCTGGCTTCTGGTGGTTTGCTGGCAACTTTTGTGTTCCACAGGACATAGAAACGTCCCTTGACCTCTGTTTTCACTGTAACATGGTGTTCTTTCTGTGGGTAATGTCAATCTGTCCAAATTTCCATTTTTTATAAGGACATAAATTGTTCTAAGGCCCACCTTAGTAACCTCATCTTAATTACATCTACAGTGATCCCATTTCTAGATAAGATCACCTTCTGAGGTACTGGGGGTTAGAACTTCAGCACATGAATTTTGGGGGATGCGATGAAGCCCGTAACACCAACTAATTTTCCTTTTTTGCCAAATCCCAAACTCCCAGAAGAAGGAAGCTGACTGGTCCATCTTGAATCAACATGGGGATTTGGCGGTGTAGGAAGGTGGCGAGTACCCCTGTGGATTGGGGAGCTTTCCAGAAACCACATTGACTTCTCCCATCCACTTCTAAACTGCTAATGCCCCTCAGTGGCCATTCACTATTGGCAGACGTCTTGGCAATGAATGAGCAGAGCTGTTCAAGTGTGTCTCCATCAATCCGGGAAACAAAAATCAGGCTTACCCTAGTCAAACTAGGACCCAGTCACATTCCCTGAGCTTTGTTATACCTGGCAAAATGTACTGCATTTACTCAAATACTTGTTCTCCTTTTTTATTGTCCCTAAGAAAGGAATAAACTTTGTTTGGGATTATAAATGTTCATTTTTTTTTTAAAAGAAAACTGGATAACACAAACTAGAAGAAGAAAGTATGAGACACACCCAATCCCACCTGCTTGAAATAAACACGATTAACAGTTTGATGCACTTTCTTTCAGACTGTTGTCATTTATCAGTAATTGTATACACATGCAAATGCATGCATGTATATATTAATAAGATCATATTGTATGTAGTATTGTGGCTTTTTTACTTTTTTATTGATACCATTCCATATTAATCTTGTAGATGTACATCAGCTTCGTAAAATAGCTCCATAGCATTTTAATGTATTTATCCATTATATTGATGGATATTTTAGGTTATTTTCCATTCTTTTTTTTAATAGCAGTATGTTAGTGATTATCCTTGTCCCTGTATCTTTATGAATTCCTGGAAGGAGCGTGGCCGGGTCAGAGTGTGCACTCTGGATTGGTAGCCACATGGTCATTCCAACCCTCTCCCCTGCCTTTCTCAGCACACACACAGACACTTAGAGAAAATCTGCTTCTGAGTAGCATTCAGGAGATGAGAGAATGCCAGTTGCCCTGGTAGGGGTTCTCTCGGCAGGAGTCCGAATCAGGCTGTTCATGTTCGGGGGCGGGGGGGGGTGGTGCTGCTCTCCTTTGCTCTCATACATCAATTCACAGCTTCCAGGCTTGCACCCCTGCGGCTGCAGGCACAGACCCATGATCAGATTCCTACCCATCAGAGTCAATGTGGATGAGTTTTCCTGTTCTGTTTACTATCTCCTTGTAGATTTCTTTTCTTCCTGTGTCTTTCCATGTCTAGGTTGAAATCTTGTTTGTAAGATGGCCTGATGCCCGCTGAGCCCAAACTGGATGCCAAGCAGAGCAGGTGGCGGGCCGGCTGTGGCCCCAGAGGCTGGGGGAGGGTGGGTCTGGCATGGGCAGGGGGTTTCTGCCTTTAAAGCCATCCACGAACCAACAAAAACAGTAACAAGAGATAAGTTGAGGGGCCCTTTGCTCTCCAGGAAGATGTCTCAGCGTCCCTGATTTTAAAGGTCTCTGCATTAAACAGAGGGATTGATGTATGGCATTTTATTTAAGCTGCTCTTATTCATGATGTCCACAAAGTCTGCTTTCAAATCACCTGCCTGTGACAGATGATAAAAATCAGGCAGTTGTGATGTCTGGGTTGAAAGACAGTCCCCTGTAGGTCTTTGTTTTCTGGGATATTTGTAGTTCCCTAAATCTTGGCTTATTTGTCTTTGGGTTTTGGGAGCCTGTGGAGGAACTCTGCGGGGAGGGGAAAGGAAGCCTCTGTGTGTGTGTGTGTGTGTGTGTGTGTGTGTGTGTGTGTTGCACACCGACAGGCACAGCTCACAGCTGTCAGGCATCCTATTAGGGCATTGTCAGGGGAGGTTAACCTGCGCACAGTCGTCCAGCTTCTTAAAAACTTCATACAAAAATCTGTTCTTAAAAGGGTCCCCACACTCATGTACTCCCTGTCCTTCATCCTGAGTGTATTGCAGTCGGACACAGGCTTCATTTCACGACAGCCATTCATCACCCTGTGGGCCACAGTGACCGTGCAGCAAAAGATGGTGGGGTCCACGAAGCCCTGGGTCCCCCAGTTTGAGATGGAAGAGGGGTGCCAGCACAGTTTTGAGAAAGCTTGTGTTACAGGATGTGAAGTTGGAAAAATAGATGAAGGGAAGCCGGAGAGCATATCCCCCGTGTGTTTGGAGAGAGATTGAGCTATGCTAATTTTATAATTTAAAAGGTAAACTCTATGTACCCAGAGCTTACCATGCATCAGGTACCAGTGCTAACTGCTTTATGCGCATCGTTTCATTAAATACGCATAAAACCATTTTGTGCCTTCATTATTCTTCCCATTCTCCAGACAAGAAAGCTGAGTCTGGGAGAAGCCACACCATTTGCCCAGAATCACGCAGCTGATGCACAGCAAGGCTGTGATGTCAATTCTGTCCTCTTCAGCACCTACCTGGGCTCTTCACCACCACCCCCTAAGGCTCCGTGAGGTCATACGCCGTTTTTGGTTTTGGTGAGATGCTTTCCTGAGCAATAAATGAAGGCAAGGTGAACAGTATCTCATCAGCAATATGCTTTGTTTCCATCCTGGGTGAGATGTTAACAGTAATTATTTGTAATGATAGTGGGAATTAATTGAGCATGGCCAGGGGGCCAGCTTTTGCACTAAGGCCTTGACATACATTATCTCATTTAAACCCACCCAGTAACCCTATGGAATAGACACTATGATGATCCCTGCAATTTCCAACACTTTTGCCTGTTTCCTCCTGCTTTGTTGTGACCCCCCTCCCTGCAGTTTGAATTAGCCAGTAGAAGCTTCATCAAGGTAGGGACCATTTCTGCTGTCTCACTGACATGTTGCTGCCATCACCCCCAGTACTTAGCAGATGTTGAGGATCCAGGAAGCCACTGCTGAATCCAAGAATGAACCAGTATCCTCGAGAGGCAGTCAGTGAAGCCCAGAGATGTGAGGTCACTAGCCCAAGACCTCAGGTCTTGGCTAGTGTGCAGGGGCCTCGGGAGCGCTTGGATACTCTGTCTCCTCCAAGCAGGAGTTAAGAACTTCACTTGCTGACTTCAGGAGGTCTAATGTGAATGGTAATAATTAGGGGAAATGAGAATATTAGGAAGATTTTTAGAGGGAAAACATTTGACCCATTCGGCCTTGGATCGGCAATGTGTATCCACCATGGAGTTCCACTAGCCAGCTTCCTACCTGTGGTCAAGTTTGCCTCCCTCAAGTTCGTGGACTATCTATGGTTGGAGCATCACTATCCCAGCTTAGGAGTTGGAACAAGCTGTTCTTTAAAATTCTTTTGTATCGAAATTGGGAAATACCAAGGTTCCTATGCAAGGACTGCACAAACTTTTTGCAAGAAGGGCCCCAGTTTCCCTGGCCCTTCTTGCTCTGAAGTTGGTCTTTCTATGAACCCATTTAAAATCCTGCCCTGTAGCTCTATAGGCAGGAGCACTGTGCCCCAGGCACATCTTTCTCTAAAACCAGCAGGGGAAACCTCAAGGAAGGAATTTTTAACAAAAAGCTATGGGGTTAGTGCAGCACGGACCCCAGAGGCTATTCGTTTCCACTATTGAGCCTGAAGGTACCTTGCTTCTGCACAGGAGTTGGTGAGACGAGACCAGATGGACCAATGAGACACTCATCTGGGCTTCAGAAAAGAAATAGCCAAACTTACGAAGAGGTGCCAGGTTCCTTTTGCCTTGTACATTTCAGTCACTTAACTATGTTAAGTACTCACCGAGTCCTTGCTCTGATCAGGCATCGTGCAATGGAAGGGTTTGCAGACGAGGGCACCAATGATGTCTGTGGCTGGAAAATTTTGTGTTGTAGGGGGCTGTCATGAGCATTCTAGAATCTTGAGCAGCATCCTTGGCCTCTGTTCACTAGATGCCAACAGCACCCCCTTCCCATCTGTGACAACGGCAAATGCCACAAGACATTGCTACCTGTCCCTGGGAGGCAAAATCACCCTCATTGAGAACCACTGTGCTAAGTGATTTACGTACATCATGGCATTCAATCCTCCACAACCTACCAGTTATTATTCCCCATTTTGCAGGGGTGGAGCCTGCGGCCTAGGGAAGTTCAATGTTGTACCCAATGTCTCAATGCTAGAGCACGTGTAGCCGGAGCTGACGCTTTAACCGCTGTGTTCTGTCACACTGAGAAGTACAGTGGCATCTTACTAGAAAACCATGTTGCCTACCTCCGCTGAGCAATTTCTGTTCTATTTCTGTTCCTTTATTGGTTTAACACATATTTTTGGAGCATCTGTGATGTGCCAGGCAGTGTTCTGGATGCTGGATGGGATAATGCAGTGAATGAAATCACATAAATCCCTGCCCTGTGGGATTTAGAAAGTACAAATATGCAGCAGCTCATTGCCTGAGCCCTCAGGACAAGTGAGGGGGCAGTGTGGCCGCATCACCCCACAGGTGACAGCTTATGTTGACCTTTTGCTTTTCTTCCTAATATTACTGTTATTTTTTCCTAACAGTGACCTCTGTTTAAGAGCTTTCCTCCAGCCAAACTTTGAATTCCTCAAACTTAGCTTTTAAAACTAAACTCTGTGTGACTTTGGAGGAAATGGAAGTAAGACTAGGGAACGGAAGGCATATGTATTTTTAATGCAATATTGCAAAATAGCTGCTCAGCATTTTTTCAAGTCTAATCAGGTAAATTTTTTCTCACTTTCTCTCCCTTCCTGGGTAAGCGATGAGGTTTTGATGTTCTTGCAAGTCATTTAATAATAACGGCATGGATCTAGCCTGTTTTAACTCCCTCTTAATGGGCTGGAGTTGATGTTGTGATTTTTTTTTTTTAAAGGAGAATTTTGTTTCATTTTAGGTTCAATGTGAATTTTTGCCATCAGAGCACACACATAAGTTTTTAACACTTATGGAAGTCTTTTGATGAATGGCACCATAAACGCAGGCAATTTTCTACATCTTGTTCATCGGCTTTTGAAATTTACAAGGTTTCTCTTTAATACAATTGTCTATGCCAGTTAACAGGCGGTTTTATGGTCTCTGCGTATTTATCATTAGGATAAAAAAAATCCTCACCTTAGATTCTTTATTCTCATGGGAACATAAATAATTCCAAATAACCAGCAATATGTTGGCCACAATTTGATTTGGTAGCTCTGGAGAAATAGCTCCTATTTTGCTAACTGTTAAGCCCCTTTCTGCAACATACATTTGAGTTTTAAAAGGCCTGGGCAAATTCTAAAATGTGTGCTATCAATCTGATGCATGTATACAGAAAAGTCCAAATGCAGTTTTGAAACAATCATGACATGATTGAAGTTGCTCCAAACCCTTTGCACACCTTTTATCTTAAGCTACTCTTGGGGAGGGAAAGAGAACTGTGTTCAGGGAGGGCAGATTTTCAGGTTGTGTCATAGGTCACAAATGCATAGAATTGTTGAAAATTGAGTTATGTTTCTATTATATTGGGACAGTCAAACAGTTTGTCATGCTTTTAAGACAATCAGATCAAATCAGTTCCCCCCTCCCCCACAAGTGCCTTCATTAACATGTTAGGATATTTTTAATAGTGATTTTTAAAATAGACTTTGGCCCCTACTCTCTATACATCTCACTAACTGCTACCAACATGTTAGAAAATATAACAAAATAAATATATGTGTAACTGGTGATATATTTTATATATATTTTATAGAAATATGTGTTATACCGGGATATGTTGTATCTTAGATGTGTAAAATATTATATTTTTCTCACCTGCTATTATTTCTTGCGTATTGCTCACAAGCCACTTTATCAGGCTTTCTCAACTGTGTACATTTGCAACAGGTAATAGGAAAATGATGGAGACTTAAACAAGATTAAGTGAACTTTTTTTTTTTTCACATTAAAAAAAAGTCTGAGGTGGAAGATTCAGGGCTGATATGGTGGTACTACAAAGTCATCAGGGATCTTGGCTGTTTCTAGCCATTTGTTCTCCTTCCTTAGAGTGTGGTCATTGACTTATGGTCCAAAATGGTTGCTGGGATACCAGGCATCACGGCCAGGCTCCTGGCAACAAGACAGAGGAAGGAGAGAAGTCTTGGCTCATTCTCTTTGAAGAGATTTTGTGGGAGTGCCACATAGTATTTCTGTTTCCATCTTACTGGCTGAAACTTATTACATGGTCACCTGTACCTGCAAGGGGTGGTGGTGATACAATCTTGCAGTTGGTTAGCAACATACACAGCTGAAAATCAGGATTCTGCTACTGAGAACGTTGGACAACAAGCCACACCCTCATTCTACCAGGGGAGAGAAACTTAACAAGTAAATGTAACTCAGACCCTTCCTGTTTAAGACAGCTGCTTTCAGGTGGACTATCTCTTTTGTGTAAATGCTGATTCTCTCTTCTTCCTTCTCCTCTCCCTGGGTGGCGTCTGGTTAAGGAGAAGGTTAGCAACCTCAGAGGGGGACAGCTGAGTGGAAGGAGGTGCCTCTTGTTTGTGCTGACCTTGGGGATGAATCGGTCCTGCTGTGGTGTGTGGACATGGCCCAGGACATCACGCTGGCAGTCACTGTCCCGTGCCTGGGCTGGTTCTGTCTCTGGTTCTGCACGGGCTCCCTGCTGCGGCTGACTACTTGCTCACGCCTTCCGGTCATGAGGTCTCTCCCTCTCTCCTGATCTGCCAGCCCTCTCAGAACTTCCACGCCCACAGAAGAGAACCCAGCTGGGACCCTAGATCCATATGTTTTTACCTTATTTGTCTTCATCCCACCTAAACGCTTGTCTCAGGGCGGTGGGTCTCCCCACAGTTCTATGGGATGCAGGGTGCTGGCCCCAACGTTTCTGCCACCTCTTTCTTTCAGAATCCACCCCTGTGGGGGGAGGAAGGAAAAAATTGGGGGCTTGGAGGTCTTAAGTCTTTGTCCTGCTTTTCTTCCTTCTTATGTCTGTGTGTCCCCCTGCTCCGTGGACTTGACTGCTGAGAGATAAACTGCCTTTTCCTTCCCCAGTAGACTTGATGCCTAAGCCTTAGTGGCCAAAGAGCTGCAGAGGAAATAAAAAGAAAAACATTTATCATAAGGGAAAATACTTTGTAAGTTGTCCTTGCAGTATATGCCCAACCGGCTTATTTTCTAAATAAGTCAGAAACAGCATTGCAACATCCTGTGTGTGTGTGTGTGTGTGCGCGCGTGCGTGCGCATGTGTGTATTTTACTGTGAATGTCATAAAAATCAGCATGAATTCTGCCTTTGTCCAATTATCAAGAATATGAAATTAACAAAAATCCCAGTCAGATGTTGTTTATAATACTATTAATATGTGGTAAGGTTAGAACATGCCCTGCTTTAATGAATACTGAGTTATATGGATTTAAAAAAAAAGGATACTATTTCTTACTCTGATCAGTGTTTTTAGTTTCTGGCATGTGTTTGTTGAATGAAGGAGTCAAGGAATGAACAAACTACAGATATATCTGCAATCAAGTCTACGTAAGGGAAAGAAAGAACAAAAAAGAATTCACAATCCTCTGGATCGGTCTTTTATTTTAACCTTAGATATTCTTTCCCCTTTGGCATTTTGATTGTCTTAATTCAAACTCAGATGCCCCTCGGCACATTTTTTATCCTGCTCAGAGGCAATATGAAATTTACGTGGTCTGTCATTGACAGTAATTGCTTAGGGAGAACCATCAACACAGTCCTCCACCACACATCAGCTTATCCCTGTCGAAATGCATGGCACCCACATTAAGCACATGTTTTATTCTGCCCCCCTTATTCAGTGACACTGAGAAAGAAGCATCGTTACAGAGCTGAGAGGGAGTGCCCCTGTTTCTAAAGCAATAAACATTTTCCCTATCTTTTTCTTCTTTCATGTTGGTGGCTATTAATTGTAAACTTCTGTGATATCGAGAACAGTAAAAAAGGGCAATAAAATTGTTCCTGTGAATTGTGGGGCTTTGTGCCTGTGGCATTTATTTGTTTAGATATTTGTTTATTACTTAAGATTTTTTTTTTTTTTTAGAGATCTAATAAGTCTGCTTGAGAGACCCAGGGTAGCCACTTTTTTATAAGGCGACCAAATATTAATCTAAAGATTAATAAAGTTCTGCCTGTTTCCTGGGGCTATACAAGGTACTACGACTTTTGGTCATACTTATCTTTTTTTTTTTTTTTTCTTTGAGAGAGGAAAATGCCTTTTGATTTCAGGAGGGCTTTATTGAACTGTAACTGGAAGTTTGAGGCTTTGTAATTTATCTGTTGAAGAGAAACTGCCATCTCTGTATTACTGGTATAATATTTGCTGGGTGTGTTATTTGTGGCCCCCATTTGCTTTGGAAGGAAAAGGCCGGTTTTTCACTCCCCTTAGTGAGCTATTGGAATGATTCCTCTGGGTCAACTTGGATCCTTTGAGGAATTTATACCTGTGCAATCCCCTAAGCCCTAACCCACATCCTAAAGCAAAACCTAAAGGGATATGAGCATGGGTTTCATAGTACCCCTAAGTATATAGGAGGTTGTCTGCTTCACTCACACTTGGAAGAAATCCCCAATCCCTGGTCCCCATCACTGGTCCACTGCAAACTAAGCTAATTTAGATGTTTATTTTTACTAATCGTTAAAATAGTACAGAAATATATATATATATTTCACACACAAATATATGTATATATTTATACAAATATATATAAAAATAGTAGAGAAATACGAAAAAGTATACAGTACAAGTGTATCTATTAGAAATAACTTATGTCTATTATTCTGTATCTATTAGAAATAACTATTACTTGATAAAATTACATGGGTTTTAAAAGACGTGGAATATGTAGACTGTATGGGAACCGTAGGGTTTAGGACGTGAGGCAGAGCAGATGAGATGGGGTCATTATGGAGATCAACGATTCCCACTTATAACCATTGCCTATTGGAGGAGGCGCGATGTCTCCAGTTTCTGGTGAGATAAGAAAGTAAGAATAATGTAGGTTCTGTCCTTCCTACTTTCGTGGTGTTAAAATATCATTATCACAATGATAAGAGATGTTTTTAGTATTTTCTTAAGTCCTTTCTTGGAGTTGTAGGCTGGGTGGTTATTCAGAGTGTTTGTTACCCCTCCAAAGAGGAGAACTATATATCCCCTCGCACCCTGGCCCCTAAGACTTCAAGCTCCGCCATGCAACCTGTTTCATTGGCCAGGTGTATCATTGCCTACCAGAATTTTTAAGAGACAGTGTGTGTTCCTCCATTATTTCTCTCCCTTCTTCCACAAGGGATGACCTGTTCCATCTGCCTGGTCTCAGGGTGAAGACGACATGGAGTAGAGTGGCAGGAAACTCATATTGGGTATGTTGCATGACGAGGAAATAAAATTTGGTTGTTGCAAGCCACTGAGATCTGGGGCTGCTTGTTAATGTAGCATGACTGTCTAAACGAACTGATACACTTGGCAATATTAAATATGGTTAACCCTCTAAGGCTTCATCAGGTATTTGACATTTGTAAGTCTATAACATTGAAGCATCTAGGGCTCAGTGCTCTATGAATAAATAAAATGGTAGGTCGCAATTTTGAATGTGACTGTGAGTCTCTGCTGTTGAATACAGTGGCCACCAGCCACACGTGGCCGTTGAGCACTTGAAGTGTGGCTAGTCAGACTTAAGATGTGGTATAAATGTGAAACACACCAGATTACAAAGATTTAATACAAAAGAATGTGAAATATCTCAATAACTTTTATATTCATTACATCTTGAAATGATAATGTTCCAAATCTATTGGGTTACTGTCAAATATAGTAGTAACATGAATTTTGTCTGTTTTTACTTTTTTGCTGTGGCTACTAAAATTTTGTAAATCACCTCTGTGGCTCACATTAGATTTTCGTTGGACAGCTCTGCTCTAGGCTGTGTTAGCTCTGGCAGTGTTCACCAGGGAGACCTTGTAGAAGTAGCTTCCTGTCTCACACTCGCTCCTCATCTGTAAGGCAGGGAGAACAATATCTGCCTGCTAAGGATATTATGAGGGCTCAGTAAGATCCTGACTGTAAATTGTGCAGCCCATCGGAAATGCCCTTCTTCTCCCTCCTGCCCTTCACAATAATGAATTTTTTAGAAGCTTCCCTTTGCATTACAATTTGCTCATATTTTCTGCTGGGGCGGGTGGGGGGCAGTTAATTTCATTACTTCCAAATGTCTCCGAAATTTAGAACCTTGGAGTCATGGGTAAGACGAACGGATTGGGCCAAAGTTTTACTCTGAATAACGTTAAGTGAGGACTTCTCATTCTGCTTCTGTACTTTGGCTTCTCTGGAGGGTAGAGAATTGTCTTGGATTATGGTTCACCCTGATTTCATTATTCACCTCTTTAGAAAATGCAAATGACCAATGCACTCTAATGTATTATGTTGGGATGTTTATCTAGAAATCATTCATCTTTATTGATTCTTTTGACACAACACATTTGGGGGTGCATAAAGCAAATTCCCTGTGGACTACAAATTAATTTCCTTCATGAATCTCCTCAAAGACGCCAGGTTAGTTTATTTTTCCTGATGGCTGATCCACGAGGCAGATGGAGTCATTTGAAAAATGTCTGTCTTCTCAGTCTAAAACATTTTTATATAAAGACTTCCTTCTACTTTCGTTAGGTATTCAAATTAATTTATAAATATTTGTGTTGACACATATTTGGAATCCTCTTGAAAATTCTTTGCAAAGTTTGCAAATCTGCAAAGTTTTAAAGCATCATTTATAACATAAACCTATTGATCCAACAGCCTCAAATTGTGGTGGGTTGCTTGATGTTGTGACCAGCAAATTATGAAGCTGCAAGCTGCAAGCTCTCTGACCCAAGCATCAGACAGCATCCTTCTTTGTGGCCTTCACAGTACTTTTTTTCTAAAAAGCGTTTCTCCTTATTTCCATCAGCAAGTTCTAAGTTAGAGGAGAGGGGGTTGGATCTAGCCTTCATGGGACACAGATAGAAGATCCAGGGTTGAGGGATGGTTGTTGCTCCTAAAACCTCCACCACCATCAGCAGCCTCTGTCGTCAGGCTCTGATACATACAAAGCACTCCAGGAGCCTTGTCTATAGGAGCGCTTCCTGAGTTTCTAATCTCCCACATGCCTTGTTAGCCTGTCTCATTACTTGGGATACCCTTCTCTCCAGAATGGCCCCTGGGCTTCTGAGCCTCCTCAAGCACCTTTATTATTTAACTTCAAGGTTTGGCTACAAATGAAGCATGACCCAAAACAACAGTGATTTGAATAAGATTGAAATTTATTTCTCTCCTCTGTAAATAAAGACCCAAGGTGTAGGCATCTAGGATTGCTCGTGTAGCCTAAATCCCTGGGGACTCAGCTTCCTTTCATCCTGCAGCTCTGCATTTGTCCACCTCATGGTGCAAAATTGCTGCTGGAACATCAGCCCAGCCTGGTCACATGCCGGTCAGCAGAAAAGAAAAAGGTAAAGAAGGGTCGGCCCATAGCCTTTTCCTTTCAAATCAGCTTTCAAAAAGTGACTCATCACACTTCTGCTTACAGAAGACTGGCCAACGCTTGGTTTCATACACTTAGTTGTATCAAGCGGCCAGGGAGATTGAGAGATACCGTCTTGATTCAGAGCAGCCCTGCCCCTGCCCGAAGTTAGAGGTTCTATTAGTAAAAAAAAAAAGGGGGGGGGGAGAGACGATATTGAGGTAAAGAACTAGTAGCCTTTTTTCTATCATCCTTCATTTAATAATCCTTAAATAGAGACTTTTATGGACCTTATTTTGTAATACTTGATTAGTCTTTGCTCCCAACCAAATGAGGGAGGCAGAAGTATTTCCATTTTTCAGATAAGTAACTGAAATTCAGAAAGTTTCTGTTAAATCATAGTCATAATAATAATGCCAATTATTACTGAGGATATTTTATATGCATTACCACCATTAATTTTAGTCCCTCCAAAACCCAATGAATTGGCTCCATTATACCCAATTTTACATGAGGAAATGTTGGCTAACTTGTCCAGGATCACAAGCTGCTAAGTAAAAGGAAGAATTGGTAATAGAACACAGCAATCGGTTTCAAACTTTTTGGATTTTTTTTTTTTTTTTTTTTTTTTTTTTTTTTTTTTTTGCCATAATAAGTTACCCACGAAGCTACACCCATGTGTGATCTCCCAGTTCTGTAGGTCGGAAATCCTATGGGCCCATTTCCAGAAATGCAGGAACATCTCCCTATTTTAAGACTAGCAGATTAGTAGACTGATTAGTAACCTGATAATTCCATGTGCAAAATCAATTTTTTGCCGTGTAATGTAGCCTATTCACAAACTCAGGGTATTGGGGGTGGAATCTCTAGGGAGCCGTCATTGGCCTCACCACAGTCTATGGCCTAAAGCAAGACACACCCTTTACATTGCTTCACCAAACAGTGCTCACTTATCCAATTCTATTTCTTCAGTGTTAAGAAATGCCAGGCTTGACCCAGTACATTGATTTTATGACCCACAGCTGGAGAAAGGCTGCCTAAGCCTCCCCCATTTCCACTGCTGCCCCCTCAATCTGGTCATCTTCCTCTCTCGTCTGGGTTGTGAGGAGCAGTTTCCTCCCAGGTTCGATTCATGATTCTCCACTCTCCTCCTTGAAGAGACCCCAGCAACCCAGCACCCTTTCCCCTCACTACTCGTGTTCTCCCAGATATCTGTATTCCCCACGATGCCCGAGCTAAGAACCCTGATGGACATTTCAAAGAATGTGAGTGAGGTGATCCTTGCTTTTCATAACCACAAGGCCTGGGAAAAATGGCCACTTCAAAGATGGCAAATGGGTTTAACTTGGATCTGCTGGTCATGCCTAAGGCTGGGGTACCATGCAAAGCACCATGACATCTCATGAAGGACTGGCAGAGGGTGCTGGTATCGATGGCAGACGTGTGCTGTGGATGTAGGAGGGGAGAGAGATGGCACACGGCCTGGGCACTTGCCATCTCTGCAGTTGGTGGATGTCTCTCACCCTGCCCTTCCAGTTAGCAAAACCACAGTCAACATCCCTTGGAAAGCAAAACCAAAAGGAAAGGGGACACACTTGAAGCAGCACTAGATCTGAATTTTAAGAAGAGAAAGGTCTCCTGTGTTTGTGTAGTGAACAAGAAAAATAAGATCTAGCAATTTGTGGGAGGCTGGGAAAAAATGATTTTTGTGATTTGGGAGTATGGAACTGGGAAGGATACAAATCACTTTCTGAGGCGAAAAGAATTCTTAGCTCATTAAAGCCCATTGCTGCTTTTACAACCACTTTCAGCATCATAAATCTGTACTTTATCATTTTGAGAGGTCTTTGTATTTTCCTTGGTCGTGTGTCTGTTTCCCTGGACCAGAGATCGGAAACTCAGATGCCTATAAGAAAGACATTTGGAGGCAGCAACATGACCTGGTTCAGAGCCCTGCTCTGGAGTCAGGCTGCCTGGGTTTAAAGCCCAGCTCTGCCACTTATATTGAGCTCGATTCTCAGCAAATTGCTTTATCTCTCGGGGTCTCAGTTTATCTTTATGCTGTTGACAGCTGGGGGTGCCAGGAAATGGGATGGCATTTGCAGACTGACAACCTGTGGATAATGCCTCATGCTTTGGAGTAATGAATCATAGAATGAGTGAAGTTCCCAAACATGCAAAGGACATTACGATAAAGGAGCTAGAGACAGCTCTGGGGGGATACTTAATCAAGGGCCTTCCAGGGGAAGGTGTATTTAATCTACACCTAAGAGGATCAGTAGGACTTAAGCTAATCAAGGGGTATTTGGGGGGTGGGGAAGAGTGTTTGTGGCTGAAGTGGAAACTTACCCAATCACTGAAGGGCTTACCCACACCATGCGGGCTGCAACATCTCTATGCAGTAGGGATTTAGGGGCAACAATTTGGTTGAAAGGGGGATTGCTCTGAAGGAGTATTGGCACAAGAAGTTTGTGTTTAGATCTTATTTTATTTTCAGTGGGGGTTTGGGGGGTCTGAGAAGGATGAATTAAGAGGCAAAGTCACCCCTGGGCCCCTGTTAGTGCCACGACCATGGATGCTCTCACAGAGGCTGTTTGGCAGACATGACAGTGCGTAATTCCCTCGACTAGGCCAACTGAAGCATTGTGGCCTCCAACATGTCTTCTCTCCTGACTGCCTTGATGTAAGGGAAGTTGGCCACAGGTCATGAGAACCCTTAAGCAGCCTATAGGGAGGCCCACAGCCGGAAGAACTGAGGTTTCCTGCCGATATCCAGCACCACGGGAGTGGACCATCCTGGCAGGGGGACCCTCCGGTCCCGTCAAGCCTTCAGATGACTGCAGACCCAGTCCACATCTCGAATGACCCTTCGTGAGAGGCCTTGAGCCAGAACCACCCAGCTAAGGTGGTCCCGAACTCCTGACCCACAGAAACTGCAAGGCAACAAGTGCTTGTTTTAAACCACTAAGTTTTAGGGTGATGTGAATCACAGGAAGAGATACCTAACCCAGACTTGTGCTCCTGTTGTTGGTATTTCTCTCCTGTAGTAATCAACACTTTCCTCAGCTCTTATCCCAACTTGCAAGCATGTTCTTTTTCTACCTCCTCCATCTCTGTTATGGATCATTATTGACCCCCCTGAATAAAGAAATTGAGACGGGTCACCAGGGTGGCTCAGTCGGTGAAGTGTCTGCCTTCGGCTCAGGTCATGATCCCGGGGTTCTGGGATTGAGCCCCGCATGGGGCTCCCTGCTCTGCGGGGAGTCTGCTTCTCTTTCTCCCTCTGCTGCACGCCCTGCTTGTGCTCTCTCTGTCTCTCTCAAATAAAAAATAAAATCTTTAAAGAAAAAAGGAAATTGAGAAAAGATTTCTTAGCAGATTTAGAAAAAGCCCATCACACAACTGGAATTGGCCCACAGTTGCCTTCCTACCACTGCCCGTTTTTACCATCAAGCGGGCACTTACTATGTGCAAGGCATTCCATTGTGAATACAGTGAATACCTCATCTTTAATCCTTTCCTCATTGCCTTGAATTGTTCCTATTATTTCTCCTTATTTTCAAATGAGAAAACTGAGGGTCAGCAAGGCTGAGTCTGCTGACTGAGATCACACAGCTCATCAGTGGCGACGTTGCTCTCTCAGGAACCGCTCCGGGGAGCCCGGCTGGAGGTGGGCGGCAGAGCAGGGAGGCAGGACATAAGAGTGCTGATGGCATAACCCAGGGTTTCTCAAACTTGAATGTGCGTGTGAATCACCTGTGCACCAGCCCGGGAATCTGCATTTCCAGCCAGCCCCCTGGCCGCACCACCACAGCTAACCCCAAACCACACCGTGCTGAGCATGGGTGTAGAAGACTTGAAATGTGAGATAAAATGACCAAGGGGACCCCGTGAACCCCCAGCAACCTCACGCCTTACAATAAAGCTTTGGAGATCAGGCTTCTTAGAACAGTAAGTGCCGAGAGAGCTGTAAAAGAAAGAGCGCTCGGGAGCTTCGCCTCATTTTGGAAGCAGTTAGCCAGCTAATTTGGTTTAATCATCACAGGAAAATGCAAACAGAAAGAAGAGGGCACACAGCCCTCATCCGCCGCCTTACGTTTCAGGCCTCCAGGCCTCTGGACTCCAGGCTTTCACCGATACTACACGGAGGATTTATATGTGGAATAAATATTCTTAAATCTTTATAAGGTGCCTAAAATATTTATGGTTGTTTTAGTTTGGTTTGCATGCCATATTGCCTGCTTACATTAAGCAGTTTTTACACCATCAAGCTTTTCCATTAATCATTTCGGCCTGTTCCCAGCAATCTTAACCGAGGGGAGATCTATTACATTCAGTGACCAGAGCCAAATGATCTAATTTCTCCTTTGGCTGTTTCATCGAATGGTTCATAAACCTATGGCTATTATTGTATTAGGAAGACACATTGTCGTCCCCGAGTGTCATGTTGACATGTGTGCGTTTCTTTTTCTTAAGAGAAATCATGATTAAAATGGAATATTCTTTCACAGGAGGACATTTTATAACAATTTCAGCCTGATGAAATTAAAATAGGGGAATATTCAGTCTCCCACAAATGCTGAATTGGTTGAATCAATGTCGCTGAAAGGTCAAAACAATCTTGCTCCTCTCTTCTTAGGACAGGGAACTATTTCAATGGAGCTTTAAAGACAAGAGAGATTGCTGAGTAAGAATATTGTCCTGGGGGAGACAAAAAGTTGTGGTGGTATTTTTTAGGGGGCGAGTTGTGGCTTGGAATGGGGGCTCCTGGTGGCGTTGCAACTTTCCTGTGGACAGAGTGTGTCCACATTCTTGAGAAATAATTTTTGGGGTGTCTCAGGGTCCAGTCTGACCCTTGAGAAGATGACAGATACCATTTTAAATATATTTGGCTCTCGAACGACATGGGTTTGAACTGCGTGAGTCCTTCCTTACGCAGGAGATTTTTGATAAACACAGTTCTGTCCTGTACGTGTCTTTTCTCCTGCTTATGATCTCCTTAATGGCATTTTCGCTTCTCTAGCTTACTTGATTGTAAGAATACAGTCTGTCGGGGCACAAGGGTGGCTCAGTCAGTTAAGCGACTGCCTTCAGCTCAGGTCATGATCCTGGAGGTCCAGGATCGAGTCCTGCGTCGGGCTTCCCACTCATTGAGGAGTCGGCTTCTCCCTCTGACCCTCCCCCCTCTCGTGCTCTCTCTCTCGCTCACTCTCTCTCAAATAAATAAATAAAATCTTAAAAAAAAATACAGTCTGTAATACACATAATGAACAAAATACATGTTAATCGTTGATGTTATTAGTAAGGCCTCTGGTCAACAGCAAAAGCTATCAGTAATTAAGTTTTGGGGAAGTCAAAAGTTACACATGGATTTTCGACTGTATGGGGAGTCAGGACCCCCACACCTCTGAGTTATTCAAGGGGCAATTATAATGTTAAAGACTAGAAAAGGAGCACAATTGCCTCAAATAAGTTTGGTTTCCATTATCTTTTTGGATTGTGTGTATGTGTTTCCTTTTCGACTGGAAGAAAAATGATCATAATCATCCTCGCACCTAAGCCATATTTAGACTTTTCTGTGTACTAACTAATGTTAAGTAGCAACCACCACAAAAACAACCCATCAACCTAATTCCTTCAGTCATGGGATGGTTTGGCTGTTAGGAGAAAGCAAAGCCCTCAGTCTATTTAAGTTACAAAATCGCCTTAACTTTTTAAACTTACCTTTGATAATCTCTACATCCAAAGTTCATGCGCCCCGGAAGGAAATATATTATTCTTTGCTTCACCAGTAGGAGAATTTGTAGATAAATCTAATTAAGTTCAGAAGTCATTTTTGTAAACAATCGCTTTCATTCCCTGAGTCATCACCAGCTGAATGTTGACTAATACACACCCGAGCCGTATTCCTTTGAAAACTACACATCCCTCAGTATTTTTCACAAGCGTCCCTTTTTGCTTTGGGCTGTTATTTTGCATTCTTATAAGCAGGTATGAACTACTTGTGCCACGATCTGCTGCGTAAACCTGATTAATTTGCCATGGTATCCAAAATTATATATAGCAACTGGGGAGGGCAATTTACATGTAATCAAAACCAGCCCAAATCAAGTCCAATGGACTGAACCACAAACCCTGGAGACTCCCACCTCCATCCATCGTCACGGCTGCTTTTGTGAACACACGATGTAAGATTCAATGTTTCTCCTGTTTTGCTTACAACTATAATTCTTAAAATAATTCTTGCTGGAGTACTCAGCTGGTGAGGAGTACTGACAAAGGGCCAAAATTTAGTATTTTCGACCAGGATCCAAAGCTTAACCTAAATTTTGTTTTCAGGTTGATGGCCCAAAATGGTCCATTAAAAATACATGAATGCAGATGGCTGTCTGTAAGAAAAGTCACAGCTGTTCAACCTGGTAAGATTTACACGCACATGTGCTCAGCCAAGGTATCTAAAGCTTTAAGCGAAAGGGCACAAGAGGGGGTGTTCTTGTTCTGACCTAATTACCCCTTATCTGCCCTTTCTTGCTCCCCTCCTCGCTCCAGCATTATGAGCCATGAAACATGGCCAGGCTCCCTAAGTCCCACAGGGCCGTGATTATTTCATGATAACAATGTTCCCTGGAGTGGTCTTACTGGTATTATAAAAAGTGTTTATTGTGGGGAAAGGCTATATTTTTGGTGCTGCCAGTAAAGCCTATTGAGAGGCAAGCACAGCTGTGGTTTGAATCGACTAAATCTCATGCTTTAGACATCTCATTAGCCAATCAAAGTAATCCTAAATTAAGAAGGAAATTTGTAGAGAGGAGCAGAGCACATTCAGAATGAGACCGTTCCTTGTCTCCTGCTACAAAACAGCAGGGAAGCTTCTCCTGAGTTCTGCTTGCTCCCGTTGCAGGAGAAAATGATTCTTTGCAAACTCTTCCCTCTCATTGTCAAATTCAGGGATCTGATTGGCCCTCTCAGTATTTTCGAAGCCATGAAATATCTCAGTTTTATCTTCAGAGACCAGATGAGGAGCTAAACATGGGAGGCAGCCAGAAATCAAGTGAAGGTTGCCATAAATATGGGGATATTTGCAACATGATGGCTGGGAGTGGGGGCTAGTGGCAATTCACGTGATTTCTGGATGGAACTGTGCATATCACACGTGTCCAACCAGCACCCCCAGAATCACTACCCAGGGTGTGGTCCTCAGTGTAGGTTGCAGTGAGGAGTCCAACCGCACAACCCTAACATAGACATCAAAATGCATCTTTTTTTTTAAAGATTTTATTTGAGAGAGAGAGAGAGAGAGAGAGAGAGAGAGCGTGGGGGGAGGGGCAGAGGGGGAGGGAGAGGGACAAGCAGACTCCACGCTGAGCATGGAGGCCAATGTGGGACTTGACCCCACGACCCCGAGATCACTACCCCAGCAAATTCAAGAGTCAGACACTCAACCCACTGGGGCCACCCAGGTGCCCCATAACGAGTCTTGTTAATGGAGGGAGAGCAGATACTGCCCGACACGCCAAAGCGGGCACAGTGTGGGCACAGATTAGCAATTAGGGATGAGCTTGGGGCCCCTAGGGTGGAGAGAGGTCGTAGAAGTGGTTGGTTCTTTCAGGCACAGACATAACTGAAAATACCCAATGCTCTGGCTCTAAAATGTAGCCTCTCTCCCTTAGCTCAGTAGCAAAAACTTCCTTATATGCCATTAGTGGAGAGAGGGTGAGCATTTTATCAGGACTCTTTATTGAGTATCTATTATGTGCATTGTGCTGGTACAGGAGGGTGGGGTTCAAAAGTGAGTGAGGTCTGGGCTTTGCCCTCGAGCCAAGGCCCTCACAGTCTGGAGCACTGATAGATGGTTCTTAACCTATTGAATGCTGTGGACCCCTTTAGCCCTCTGGTGAAGCTTTATGCTCCCTTCTCAAAATATGTTTCAGAATTATTAAATAGATATCATAGGATCACAAAAGAAGCCAGTAGTACTGACAGTTATCAAAATGCTGAAAAAAACAAATCTGTGATACATTAGTAAATGTGGTTCTTTATTATTATATTAAATAACCATGATTAGTAGTGCATCTAACAAATTAGGTATTTATATAAATAATATTTTGATATATCTATAATAAGTATGACATATGAAAATATTTGCCATTTCTATGAATGGCAAAGTGTCAGGTAATTATTGCCTTTATTTATAATGGAAGGATATGTCCAATTTTAATTAGATGTCCATGAAAGTGGGGGTGTAGGGTTTTTTCACATCTAAGTTCAAGTTGGCATTGGCTATTTGAAACTTTTCTTAAGTCTGTGGGACAACATCTGTGTTCAGAATGCTTTAGAATTCTCACCTTGACTTCTCTCCCTGGAACACAGGTTAAAGCCAAGGTCAAGGGGGAAAGATAGAATGTTATCTACTGCTGTCTCCAGTCATTGAGACCTGGATGATGGAGGCAGGGATGAGGGAAAGTTCCTATCAGAGTCAGGAAAGTAGGAGGGGACATGACATTTGGGCTGAAGGATCCCCTGAAGTGGGTGGGGTATTGATAAACAGGCATGGTAGGTCTGGGATCCTCCTCTAATAAAATCCCTTATTGATCAGTGTTCTAGCTTCCCCCATGGTGTGAGCTGGTACATGACGCTCCTCTGGTGGAGCTGCGGGTACCAAGCCCAGGTGATGTCCCCCCCCTGATCCCATGCCCAGGGCAGAAGATGTGGTCCCACAGAACTTCTTAAGAAGAGTTTCGAATGCTGATTCATGGGTATTCAGAAATCAAACGTATTTGCCATTTCCGCCCTAAGGCAAAAGTGCCCCCCACAGTATTGTGTAGGATAATTTATAAGATCTTAAACTAATTACCCAGCTCCAACTCTGCTGAGTTCGTGAGCAGTGAAGATTGCTTGGTCTTATTGTGACCTCCTCCATCCATGATCCTTTTGTACAACCAAATGAATTCAGCTTGCTCTGAGCAGAGGTACTGGGTGTGATTGTGAGGGTTGTGAACCGACCAAGTGTGTTAGGTCTTGAGGACAGGTGGGGCTGGAATTTCCATCTGGTGCAGAGCTGAGTTTACCTGCTGGGGCCCTTTCATGCCTTTAAATTTTCTCCAAAGTATCTTGTATGTCAGTAGGAATTTTAGGTCTTGATCTAGATTCTTCCTTAATTCTATGAAAAGTGCATTTTTCTAGTTCTATCCTCTTTCTCTGCCCAGGGCCAAGTAAAGACCTCCTCTTTGGCCACTAAGGAACTTAGAAGCCCCCAGGCTGTAGGAGGAGACCACTTAAACTTTCCTTAAAAAATTCTGCTTTTGCCCTCTTTACAGGGGATTCCACATCTGCTCCCCCAAACCTGAGTCATTTCCATTTCATGTATTTTTTCTTATATTCCCTTGCTAGCTATGCTATTATTTAATATTTTTAAAATAAAAAGTCCTTTTAAAGCCTAGATCAGCATACATAGTAAGAAAATACATACATACATACATACAATTTGAAACTATTAATGGAAAATAGGAATTAATTGCCATAAGGAAGTGGTGACTGTGAGAGTAGGTACCATGCTATGAAAATCGAACACTAACATTCAATTCTAAATTCTTTTACCTGAAGACTGAGTTCAAGGCCCACCATCTTTTAGAGCAAAGAATTATAAGCATTATAGAAATTTTAAGGACCCATTCGTGCCAATCTGAGGTTTTTTTCTTTGGAAGAACAGAAAGCCAATTGAAGAAATAGCTTTCTCTCTGTGTGTATGTGTGTTTTATTTGAGTATAGATGACACACAATGCTACGTTAGTGTTAGATATGAAGCATAGAGATTCAACATGTCAATACGTTATGCCATGCTCACCAAAAGTTTAGCTACCCTCTGTCACCATACACTATTATAATATCATTGACTATATTCTCTATGCTTTTACTATTACATATATATTCATATATATATATCAATATATATTACCTTTTATTCTTGTGACTTAATAACTGGAAGCCTGTGTCTCCCACTCCCCTTCGCACATTTTGTCCATCCCCTCCCCACTCTTCTCTCTGGCAACCATCATTTTTTTCTCTGTATTTATAAGTCTGATTCTGTTGTTTGTTTACTCATTCGTTTGGTTTTTAGATTCCACATATAAGTAAAATCATATGGTATTTGTCTTTCTCAGTCCGACATATTTCACTTAGCATAATACCCTCTAGGTCCATCCATGTCGTCACACATGGCAACACCTCATCTTTTTTTTTAATGGGTGTGCAATATTCAATTGTATATATACCATATCATCTTTATCCACGCATCTATGAGTGGATACTTGGGTTGCTTCCATATCTTGGCTATTGTAAATAATGCTGCAATACACAGGGGTACATATATCTTTTTGAATTAGTGCTTTTGTTTTCTTTGGGCTAAGTGACCACTAGTAGAATTATTGGATCATATAGTATTTCTATTTTTAATTTTTTTGAGGAGAAAGTCTGTACTGTTTTTCACTGAGGCTAAACCAATTTACATTCCCACTAACAGTTCATGAGGGTTCCTTTATCTCCTTTTCTCCTCACCAACATTTATTTCTTTTTTATTTGAGCTATTCTGACAAGTGAAAAGTGATATTTCATTGTGGTTTCGAATTGTATTTCCCTGATGATCAATGATGTTGAACATGTTTTCATGTGTCTGTTGGCCATTTGTATGCCTTCTTTGGAAAAATGTCTATTCAATTCCTCTGCCCATTTTTTTAGGATTTATTTTTTTAATTCTTTAAAAGGATTTATTTATTTATTCCAGAGGTGGGGGGGAGGAGGGGCAGGGGTAGAGGGGAAGAGAGTCTCAGGCAGATTCCACACAGAGCACGGAGCAGGACATGGGGTTCAGTCTCACAGCCCTGAGATCACGACCTGAGCCAAAACCAGGAGTTGGATGCTTAACTGCACCACCCAAGCACCCCAAGATTTATTTATTTTAGAGAGACGGGGGGTGGGGCAGGGTAGGGGCAGAGGGAGAGGGAGAGAATCTCAAGCAGAATCTGTCAGAGCCTGATGCAGGGCTCGATCTCATGAACCTGAGATCATGACCTGAGCCAAAATCAAGAGTCAGACTGAGGTTAACCGACTGAGCCACCCAGGCGCCTCTCTGCTCATTTTTAATCTAATTGTTTTTTGGTGTTCATTTGAGTTGTATCAGTTCCTTGTATATTTTGGATATTAGCCCCTTACCAGATATATCATTTGCAAATATCTCCTCCCTATTCAGTAAGTTGCTTTTTGTTTTGTCAATGGTTTCCTTCACTGTGCAAAAGCTTTTTATTTTGGTGTATTCCCGAGTTTATTTTTGCTTTTGTTTCCTTTGCCTCAGGAGACCTATTTAGAAAAATGTTGCTATGGCTGGTGTCGAAGAAATTATTGCCTGTGCTCTCTTCAAGGATTTTTATAGTTTTAGGTCTCACATTTAGGTCTTTAACCTATTTTGAGTTTATTTTTGTGTATCGTGTTAAAAGGTGCCAGTTCCATTCTTTTGCATGTAGCTGTGCAGTTTTCCCAGCATCATTTATTGAAGAGATTGTCATTTCCCTGTTGTATATTCTTGCCTCCTTTATCATAGATTAATTTGCCATATAATTGTGGGTTTATTTCTGGGCTCTCTTTTTTTTCTGTTCTATTGATCTATGTGTCTACTTTTGTGACTGTATCATACTGTTTTGATTACTATAACTTTGTAATACATCTTGAAATCTAGAAGTGTGATACTTCCAGCTCTGTTCTTGCTCAAGATAATTTTGACTATTTAGGGTCATTTGTGGTTCCATACAAATTTTAGTATTATTTGTTGTAGTTCTATGAAAAATGCTGTTGATATTTTGATAGGGGTTGCATTAAATTTGTAGATTGCTTTGGGTAATATGAACATTTTAACAATTTTAACCCTCTAATCCATGAGCATGGGAAATGTTTCCATTTGTTTCTGTCATCTTCATTTTCTTTCATCAGTGTTTTATAGTTTTCAGAGTACAGTTCTTCTACCTCCTTGGTTAAGGTATTTTATTCTTTTTGGTGCAATTGTAAATGAAATTGTTTTCTTAATTTCTCTTACTGCTACTTTGTTATTAGTGTATGCATATGCTATCAATTTCTGGGTATTAATTTTATATCCTGCAACTTTACTGAATTAATTTATAACTTTTCATAGTTTTGTGGTGGAAAATTTAGGGTTTTCTATATATAGAATCATGTCATCTGCATATAGTGACAGTTTAACTTTTTCGTTACCAATTTAGATGCCTATCATTTCTTTGCCTTGTCTCATTGCTGTGTCTATGACTTTTAGTACTGTGTTGAATAAAAGTCATGAGAATGGACATCCTTGTCTTCCTCCTGATCTTAGAAGAAAAGTTCTCAGTTTTTCACCATTGAGTATGATGTTAGCTGTGGATTTCTCATACAGGGCCTTGATGTTGAGCTATGTTCCCTCTAAACTCACTTTGTTGAAAGTCTTTATAATGAACAGATGTTGAATTTTGTCAAATGCTTTTCCCACATCTAGTGAGATCATCACATGATTTTTTTGATGTGTTGTATCACATTGATGGATTTGCAAATACTGAGCCATCCTTGCATCCCTGGAATAAATCCCACTTGATCGTGTTGTTGAATGAGGTTTGCTAATATTTTGTTGATTTTTGCATCTAGGTTCATCAGGGATATTGGCCTATAGTTTTCTTTTTTCTTTCTTTCTTTCTTTCTTTCTTTCTTTCTTTCTTTCTTTCTTT
>NC_058403.1:174572736-174596396 GCF_002201575.2 Neomonachus schauinslandi | reverse complement strand
ACACACACACACACACACACACACACACACACACACACACACACACACACACACCCTTATGCCCCAACCATGGGGAATCCAATTCTCTAAGTGTTAGCTGAGGCTCTCTATATTTTTAACAAGCTCCTGGGTGATTTGGAGGCAGGTCATACATTGGCCATACTTTTAGAAATACTTAACTTGGAAAGTATTACATGGTATAGAAAAGAACTCAGACATGGGAGCCCAGCTGGCCTGGGTTTGGCTGCAGTGCTGTTTATTGGTCAAATTTCTTACCTTCTTTAAGCTTTATTTTGTTCATCTATAGAATCAGTATAATGGTACCCCCCTGAATGTGTATTGGTGATAGTACAACACTTAGTACATTGCTGGGTACGTGACAGGAGTTCGATATAAATCACAATTCTTCTTCTTCTTATTATTATGTTCAAGGAAGTGCTAAAGTGACCTCAACATGAGACAAACTCCTGTAAAGCAGGGAGTAGGGCCAAGCCAAGAAAAGAGCTTTAGATACTGGTAGATAGGCTATTATCAGCAGCTTGGGTTGGCCAGTCCATCCTCTGTATATGTAGCTTCCTTCTTTCCCATGCCAGTTGAAGGCATTATCCCTGAGGCTCTTCAAATATTCCAAAGAAGTGCTCAAAGACAGTGACTACGGGAAGGGAGAAATGCCAGGAAGGTGTGTTCTGAAACTCAACTACGCTGCAGTGATGGGAGCTATCTGCGCAGCTCCATTTTCCAAAGCAGGATTCAGCACTCCAACTTACCACTTGCAAAAAGGATCTGATAGGTTGGGGAGTTGGTAACGGTGGTGGTGGAGACTGGGCCTGTTTCACAGTCGTGTCACCATGCAGTTGCACAAGGTCCCATGCTTAGAAGGGCCCCACACTGGAGGGATGGGGTGGCTGGGTGATAGACATTGGGGAGGGTATGTGCTATGGTGAGTGCTGTGAATTGCGTAAGACTGTTGAATCACAGACCTGTACCTCTGAAACAAATAATACATTATTTGTTAAAAAAAAGAAGAAGAAGAAGAAGAAGAAGAAGAAGATAGCAGGAAGGGAAGAATGAAGGGGGGGAAGTCAGAGGGGGAGACGAACCATGAGAGACGATGGACTCTGAGAAACAAACTGAGGGTTCTAGAGGGGAGGGGGATGGGGGGATTGGTTAGCCTGGTGATGGGTATTAAAGAGGGCACGTACTGCATGGAGTACTGGGTGTTATACGCTAACAATGAATCATGGAACACTACATCAAAAACTAATGATGTAATGTATGGTAATTAACATAACATAATAAAAAAAATAGGTTACAATCTAAAAAAAAAAAAAAAAGAAGGGCTCCACACTGCTTTTACTACTCTTCTGTCACCCTCTTGAAATTTTTAATAATTCTGAACAATGGCACTACATTTTCATTTTGCCCCAGGTCTCATGTTTTGTAGCTGGTCCTGGATGCATATTAGGAGGGCTACTATAGCTATTATTAAGGACACCACCAAGGGGGCGGGGCTTTAAAACATCGATATACTCTGATTTATACTCTGAAGAGATTTTTCTTCTGCTGAGCAAGAACAGTTCATAGGTAAAGGGGAAGAAGAATGGAAGCAAAAAGACCAGTAAGAAAGGATATCATTCTAGTATCTAGGTGAGAGATGATAGTGTAATGGGATAGATTATGTAAATGAAATACCCCAGGCCCCAGACGGAATTCGAGTTGAGATACATTTGTGGTGGCAGAGCCAACAAGGCTAAAGTTTAACCAAAAAAATGTCTAGTTGTTACAAACTTTTGCCATCAACAAGATGGCCTCTTGAGAAGTGAGGGAAATGCTCAGGAACCATGCTGGTGGGAGTAGTATGTTGTACACAAGATTTTCAGCACTGACCCTGACAGCTTTGGGGCCTGGAGTCTAATGACCCAGTCGAATGAGAGCTCTGCAGAGTGGGTTTCAGGCTGACCCAGGTCGCCCAGTGGCAAATCTCGTGTGTGGGGCAGAGGAAGAGCCTAACTTGCAACTGTCGTCCCAAGCTGCTGCTGACAGCAATTATTGATGGCGATCCTATGTCCTGACTTGGTGGCAGTCAATGAATGAAGAGGCTAATGTTGTGGACTGGATACATCAGTACAAGTTTGTTAAGCAGAAACAGCAGAAGAAAACCACCCAAACACCAGTTAAATGGTTGTTTTAGAGCTCCAATATTGTCTAGACTAGAGAGGGCAGTATTTAAATATTTATAGTGGTTTCTTGTTTACTATGTTTTATTTTCTTTGGCCTGTGGAAAATATTACAAAGATGAATTTCATGGTTCTTACTGATGATTAAATTCCATAATTAATTTTAAACTCAACATGACCTACCGCTATTTCTTTAATCTAACTAATGAGACTCTTTGGAATTTACATTAACCAATTAATCAACATGACTTTGGGGAAGATACTAGGACTGCAAGTCCCCATAGCCACAAAGTCAACAGTCCATTCAAATTTAGAAACCTCAGAGACCCAAGCTTATTTTATTCCCACCTACATCGACTTTAATCATGTTTATGAAGTACATGGAGCTACCATTATTTTTCTTTAATTTCTTTAGCTTAGTCTGGTTATGGAGCTGAGGATGTCACATGGTCTTGAGAAATGAGCTTTTTTTGTAGTGGCTCCATGACAGGCTTTTGTGTTTCCTCCATTAAAATGGAAAAAGAAAGGTAGGTTGGCTATTCTTAAATGAAAAATGATTCTCCAAGTCTGTGCCGATATTTTGGGTTAACAAATCTATCCATACTGTGTTGAAATGAAAGTAGGACCCTAAAAATGCACACTGCCCACCTCTCTGCTTTCCTTCAGAAATAACTGAAACACAACTTTAAGGTTTTCCAATTCTACCTTGCACTCTGCTTGTGCTGGTTTTTGCTAAGGCATCATCCCCATTTGATGAAATGACCATAAAAGAAAGAGCAGAGCATAAAGCCCTTCAAAAACAAGATAACACCATCGAATGAATTGGTCTTTCATCAGACTGAAACCTTTTAGCCTGTTTTCATGTGTAAAGCAAAATTGGGGCTTCAGAAAGGCACTGGCCAACAGGCAAATGTATTTGTTTGTTTTAATTTGTGTATTCAATTGGTCTTAGAATCCACTTTAAAGATACACAAATATTTTCTTTGGAAATGCAGATACTTCCTGCATTTATGAAGGGAAAAATAAATGAAAGCTCTGTTTGTTTTGCAGGACCAGATGTGGGCTGGATACAATGTGGGATGGAGCAAAAAAGACTGGGACTAGCTTGGGGCCCCACTCTAGCACCAGCTACGACCTTGGGCAAGTCACAGACACCCTCCCCCAGCCTCCCTGTCAACTGTAACATAGCAATAAAATACTGATGTGAATGTTAAGGTTTCTTCTCCTTCCCCAGTTTGTCAATAGCAGGAGCCACTTCCTTTTTTTTTTCTTCATTTCTACATTTTCGATAATTTAATGGGATTTTTCTTGCACTAATTTGCAACTCAGTTCAGTATATTTCCCGTATCATTTCACCTTCTCCCCCATTAAAAATAAACAAACAATCAAACAAACAAATAAATAAAAAGAAGAACAATTCTTTTACCTTATGGTGAACCTCCAAGGCAATGCAAGATGTCTTTCCAGAGGGATTTAATTAGAGGCTTATTGATTTTCCTCACATTGGTCCACTGGCCCTTCGTTTTTCAGTTGTTTATAAACACATAAACTCGCATTTAAGTGTTTACAGGCACAGATTACGTAAACAATTATTGTAGAGTCAAGAGAACATATAATCACAGAAGGTTGTTGGTTGTTGATACATTTTAAAATCTTTGACTTTACTCCTGGAAAGAAAAAGGGTGAAAAAAATGTGAAGAGCCCACGGCCTACATTATATTTTACGTAAACTAAGATCTGATCTAATCCATCCAGCCATCCACCCATCATTCCTCCTAGCAGAAAACACTGATGTCTGTAGCATGATGGCAACATATGCTCATCTTGGGGATGATTTGAATTTCAGTACTATAACTCTCAGACTTGGCATAGAATTTCACTTTTTGACTCCGCTATCAAGCAAGCGAGTATCTTCCAAGCACTAAGACACAATTATGAAAGGCCCGATGAGCTACATATTGTACAGAGGTATCACAGGTCTCATGAATGATTTCCTCCAGTCCTTCATAGATTATTCTAATCTCACCTCCATATTTCCTTGCAGAGCTGCAATCATTTTTCTGACTTTAAATGTAGTTTTCCCTTAGGCAAAAGAAGTTTCATAGAAATTGACTACTGCAAAATGTTTACAAAGGACAAGTTTTTCTTCCTTTCTTCTGCGTAGTTAATGTTCCCCTGGGAATGGGATTTGGGATCAACTCTGAAATACATTACTGGAAGATACAACTAAAACTTTCACGGACACAAAAAGACAAAAACTGTGTGATTCCCACACATAGGAGTTATCTAGAGGAGTTAAACTCACAGAGACAGAAAGCAGAATGAGGGATGATTGCCAGAGGCTGAGGCAGGGGGTAAGGGGTGGGAATGAAGAGTTAGTATTTAAAGGATCCAGAGTTTCAGTTTGGGAAGAGGAGATGGATGGTGGTGATAGTTACACCACAGTGTGAATGTATTTAATGCCACAGAACTATATACTTAAAAACCGTTAAAATGAAAAATTTTATGTTATGTATATTTTGCCACAATTAAAAAAAATGGAAAACCTTTCAAAATATTTTGAATCTCTCATTTAGTTTTCAGCTATAGGGTAGTCCAGGATGCTGATTTAATTGGTCAGGTTGTAAAATAATGAATATTCCAGATGTTCAAGCTAAAATTTGGTGAAATTCCTCAACAAAAAAATAGAAATTACAATCTAAATTTTGAGTATCTTAATACTTTCTTAATAACTGAAAAAATAAGGCAGTAAATGCAACAAATGTTGACATAAAGGTGTCATATCTCTAGAGTAACACTATCCCACAGAAATACAATGTCAGTCACATATGCAACTCTAAAGTCTCTGGGAGCCACACTCAAAAAAGTAAAAGGAAATAGGTGAAGTTAACTTTAATAATGCGTTTCATTTAATCATATGTAACTACATTATTGTTATATCAATGTATAACCTATATAAAAATGATTAGATACTTGATAGTTTCTGTACTCCAAGTTTTTGAATTTGGTGTATATCTTAAAGTTAAAGCACATCTCAATTTAGGTATTATATTTTTATTGGAAATTCTTGACCTATATTTAGATTTCATCAAATTTGCAGTTGAAAAAGTAGATTCTTCTAAGTTGTCCCAATCATATCTACACATTTTCTAATACCTGAATTGAACATCAAAAAATGATTTCCCTTAATATTTGCATCCACATTGACAAAACTGATTCATTTCTTTTAGAATTGATTTGACTTTGAAATAAAAGCATATCAATCTCAGATCTACATGCATTCAAATTAAATAGATTTGCTACTCTTTGTCAAGTCCAAAAAGGTATAACGTAAGTTGAAAACAACTCTCACTTTTTTTTTAAAGATTTTATTTATTTATTTGAGAGAGAGAATGAGAGAGAGCACATGAGAGGGGGGAGGGTCAGAGGGAGAAGCAGACTCCCTGCCGAGCAGGGAGCCCGATGCGGGACTTGATCCTGGGACTCCAGGGTCATGACCTGAGCCAAAGGCAGTCGCTTAACCAACTGAGCCACCCAGGCGCCCCAACTCTCACTTTTTAATATCAGCAAAGTATTCTTCAATTTTTTAGTTTTTATAGTCCATTTATATAAAGCTACCCATTTTAATAATATTTTCTGCAGATTGATTCATGTTAGAAAACGTGTAAAATCATTACTACTGATACGTATTATGAGAGGTTTACATTTTAACATGAATTCTCATAATTGTTTAGCTTTGTCACAAGCTTTTTTGTATATAAAGACTTTCTTTAAAGATTTATTTATTTATCTGAGAGAGAGAGCAGGGGGAAGGGCAGAGGGAGAGAATCTTCAAGCAGACTCCCTGCTGAGCACAGAGCCTGACACGGGGCTTGATCTTACGACCCTGAGATCATGACCTGAGCTGAAATCACGAGATGATGCTTACCTGACTGAGCCACCCAGGCACCCCTGTATATAAAGACTTTTTAAAAGTCGTTTTAGGTTTACAACAAAATTGAGAAGAAGGTACTGAAATTTCCTATAGACCACCTGCCCCAACACATGCGCAGCTTCTGCCATTATGAACACCACTCAACAGAATGGTACATTTTTTACCAAGGATGAGCTGATATTGACATGATCATCATCCAGAGTCCATAGTTTACCTGAGCATTCACTCTTGGCTTTGTATATTCAATGGGTTTGGACAATGTGCAATGACATATAACATAATTATATCCTACAGAGTATTTTCACTGCCCTTAAAAATCTTCTGTGCTCTGCCTATTCATCTTTCCCTCACCCCACACTTGGTAACTCCTGATCTTTTCATTGTTTCCACTGTTTTGCCTTTTCTTTTCTTTTTTTTAATAAAGATTTTATTTATTTGAGAGTGAGAGTGAAGAGTGCCCAAGCATGAACTGGGGGAGGGGTAGAGGGAGAGGGGGGAGCAGGCTCTCCGCTGAGCAGGGAGTCTGAGGCAGGGCTCGATCCCAGGACCCTGGGATCATAACTTGAGCCAAAGGCAGACACTTAACCAACTGAGTCACGCAGGTGCCCCCTATTTTGCCTTTTCCACAATGTCATATAGTTGCAATCATACAATACATACTATATATGAACTAAGCCTTCTCAATTTGGCCTATTTCACATGGTAATATGCACTTAAGTTTCCTCCATGTCTTTTCATGGCTTGATAGCTTATTTCTTTTTAGCATTGAATAATATTTTATCATCTGGCTGTACCACAATTTATTTATTTATTCACTTACTGAAGGCTATTTTGGTTACTTCCAAGTTTTGGCAATTATGAATAAATCTGCTGTTAACATCTGTGTGCAAGGTTTTTTGCCGACATAACTTTTCAACTCCTCTGGGTAGATATTAAGAAGTGTAATTGCTGGATTGTACAGTAAGAACATGTTTAGTTTTGGAAGAAAGTCCAAACTATCTTCCATACTGGCTGTACCATTTTGCCTTTCCACCAGCAATGCATGAGGATTCCTGTTGCTCCACATCCACAATAGCATTTGATCTTATCAGGGTTCCAGAATTTGACCATTTAAATAGGCATGAGGTGGCATCTCCTTGTTGCTTTAATTTCCTTGATTACACATTGATGTGGAATATCTCTTTAGATTTGCCATTTGGCTTATTTACCATTTGTATATCTTTGATGAGGTGTTGGTGAAGGTCTTTGGCATATTTATTTTTATTTATTTATTTTTTATTTTTTTAAAAAGATTTCATTTATTTGACAGAGAGAGACACAGCGAGAGAGGGAACACAAGCAGGGGGAGTGGGAGAGGGAGAAGCAGACTCCCCGCCGAGCAGGGAGCCCGATGCGGGGCTCCATCCCAGGACCCTGGGATCATGACCTGAGCCGAAGGCAGACGCTTAATGACTGAGCCACACAGGCGCCCCTGGCATATTTTAAAAATCAGGTTGTTTGTTGGGGCACTGGGGGTGCTCAGTTGGTTAAGCACCTGACTTGTTTCAGCTCAGGTCATGATCTCAGGGTCATGAGATGGAGCCCCGCATCAGGCTCTGTGTTCATCAGGGAGTCTGCTTGAGATTCTCTCTCTCTCTCTCTCCCTCTGCCCCTCCCCACTGCTCACTCTCTCTCTAAAATAAATAAGTAAGTAAATAAATAAATCTTTTAAAAAATCAGGTTGTTTGTTGTTTTATTGTTGAGTTTTATCAGTTCTGTGCATATTTTAGATAACAGATGTGTCTTTTGCAAATATATTTTCCTAGTTTGTGTCTTATCTTCTAATTCTCTTAACATTGTCTTTGACAGAGTAGATATTTTTAAATTTAATGAAGTCCAGTTTATCAATTTCTTTTATGGCTCATGTCTTTGGTATTGTATCTAAAAAGGCACCACCATACCCAGGGTCATCTAGGTTTTCTTCTATATTATCTTCTAGGAGTTTTATAGTTTTGTTTTTTATGTTTAAGTCTCTGATCCATTTTGAGTTAACTTTTGTGAAGGGTGTAAGGATTATGTTTAGATTCATTCTTTTTGCATGTGGATATCCAGCTGTTCTAGCACCATTGGTCGAGGAGATCATCTTTGCTCTATTATATTTCCTTTGCTCCTTTATCAAAGTTAGTTGAATATATTTGTGGGTCTATTTCTGATCTGTATATTTTTTTATTTATCTATTTGTCTATTCTTCCACCAATACCACACTACGTTAAGCCAGAGCAATTAGGCAAGAAAAAGAAATAAAAAGCATCCAAATTGGAAAGGAAGAAGTAAAACTGCCACTATTTGCAGATAATATGATATTATATGTAGAAAGCTCTAGAGACTCCACCCCCCAAAAAAAAGAACACCAAAAATTTTAGAGCTAATACAGGATCAATGTACAAAAATCAATTATGTTTCTACACACTAACAATAAAATATCAGAAAAAAAATAAAGAAACAATCCCATTTACAAATTCATCAAAAGGAATAAAATACCTAGGAATAAATTTAACCAAGGAGGTGAGAGACCTGTACACTGAAAACTATAAGATGATGAGAGAAACCGAAGAACAAGCAAATACATGGAAAGATAGTCCATGCTCATGGACTGGAAGAATATTGTTAAAATGTCTATACTACCCAAAGCAATCTACAGATTTAATGCAATCCCTATCAAAACACTGGAGGCATTTTACACAGAAATTGAACATATAATCTTAAAATTTCTATGGGACCACAAAAGACCACAAATAATCAAAGCAATCCAGCTATAGTAATCAAAACAGTGTGGTATTGGCATAAAAACAGACACATAGATCAATGGAACAGAACAAAGAGCCCAGAAATAAACCCACACATATATGGTCTATATTTTTGATAAAGGAGGCAAGAATATACAATAAGAAAAGGACAGTCTATTAAATACATGGTGTTGGGAAAACTGGACAGCCACATGTAAAACCATAAGGCTCCTAAAAGAAAACAAAGGTGGTAAGCTCCTTGATATCAGTCTTAGTGATGATTTTTTTGAGCTGACTCTAAAAGCAAAGGCAACTAAAGCAAAAATAAACAAATGGGACTACATCAAACTAAAAAGCTTCTGCACAGCAAAGGAAATCATCAACAAAATGAAATGTAATCTACTGATTGGAAGAAAATATTTGCAAATCATATATCTGATAGGGGTTAATATTCAAAATATATAAAGAACTAATACAGCTGAATAACAAAAAAACTCCCAAACAATATGATTTAAAAATAGGCAGTGGATCTGAATAGACACTTTTTACCAAAGAAGACATATAGATGGATAACAGGCACATGAAAAGATGTTCAACACTGCTAATTACCAGGGAAATGTAAATAAAAACCATAATGATATACTACATCATGCCTATCAAAATGGCTATTGTATATATAGAAAAGAAATAAACATTGGTGAGGATGTGAAGAAAAGGGAACTCTTGTGTACTATTGGTGGAAATGGAAATTGATATAGTCACTATGGAAAACAGTAGGTGGTTTACTCAAAAAATAAAAATATAACTAGTATATGATCCAGCAATTTTATTTCTGGGATTTATCTGAAGAAAACAAAAACAGTAATTTGGAAAGATATATGCACCTCCATGTTCACTGTATTATGTACAATAGCCAAGATCTGGAAACAACTAAAGTGTCCATAAGTGGATGAATAAAGATGTTCACACACACACACACACACACACAAACACACACACAATCAAATACTATTCAGCCATAAAAAAGAATAAAATCTTACCATTTGTGGCAATATGGATGGATCTTGAGGGCATTATCCTAAATGAAATAAATCAGAGAAAGACAAGTACACGTGAGCTCACTAATATATGGAATCTAAAAAATAAAACAAACAACAAAACAACAAAAACAAGCTCACTGATTCAAAGAATAGATCGGTAGCTGCTGGGGACTTAGGGTGGGTGGGAGTAAAATGGGTGGAGGGTCAAAGGGTACAAACTTGAAGCTAAAAAATAAGTTAAGGGATATAATACACAGCATGGTGACTAAAGTTAAAAAGGCTGTATTGCATATTTAAAAGTTGCTAAGTAATCTTAAAAGTCCTCATCACAAGAAAAAAATTCTTTAACTATGTATGGTACTGGATGTTAACTAGACTCATTCTGGTGATTGTTTCACAAGGTATACAAATACTGAATCATTATATTGTATACCTGAAACTAATATAAAGTTAGGTGTCAATTTTATCTCAATAAAAAAAAATACCACCTGTCATGACTACTGTAGCTTTAAATTAAGTCTTGAAGTCAGGTAGCATCTGTCCTCCAACACTGTTATTTTTCACTATTGTGTTGGCTATTCTGGGTCTTTTGCCTCTCCATATAGACTTTAGAATATGTATAAACATAAAATAACTTGTTGCGATTTTAATTGGGATTGAATCTGTCAATGAGGGTGAGAACTGGCATCTTCACAATATTGAGTTTTCCTATCCATGAACATGGAATATCTCTTAATTCATTTAGTTCTTCTTTGATTTTGTTCATCAGAATTTTATAGCTTTCCTCATTTAGCTCTTGTATAATGTTGTTACATTTGTATCTAAGTACTTCATTTTGGGGTACTAATATAAATGGTATTGTGTTTTTATTTTCAAATTTCACTTGTTCATTGTTGGTATCCAGGAAAGCAATTGACTTTTGTATATTACCCTTGTATTCTGCAAACTTGCTATAATCACTCATTAGTTCCAGGAGGTTTTTTTGTTGTTGTTGCTAATTCTTTCAGATTTTCTACATAGATGATCATACCATCTGCAAGCAAAGTTTTATGTCTTCCTTCCCAATCTATAACACATTTTCTTTCTTTTACTTGCCTTACTGCAGTAGCAAGGACTTTCCAGTATAATGTTGAAGACAAGTGGTGAGAGAGGACTTTCTTTCCTTGTTCCTGATCTTGGAGGGAAAGCTTCAACTTTCCTACCATTAAGTATGCTATTAGCTGTAGGCTTATAAAGTGTCTTTATCCAGTTGAGAACATTCCCCTCTATTTCTAGTTTACTGAGAGTTGTTATCATGAATGGGTGTTGGATTTTGTCAAATGCTTTTTCTGCATCTATTGATATAACTATGTGATTTTTCTTTTTTGGTCTGTTAATATGATGATTACATTAACTGATTAACTGACCTGGGATAAATCCCACTTGATCATGGTGTATAATTTTTTTTATACTTCTTTGGATTCTATTTGGTGATATTTTTGTTGAGAGTTTTTGCATTATGTTTATGAGTCTGTAGTTTTCTTGTAATGTCTTTGCCTTATTTTGATATTAAGGTGATGCTGACCTCATAGAATAAATAGGGATACTCCCACTGCTTCTCTCCTCTGAAAGAAATCATAGAGAATTGGTATAATTCATTCCTTAAATGTTTGATAGAATTCACCAGAGAACCCCTCTGGGCCTGGCTTGAGAGGTTATTAGTTATTGATTTAATTTCATTAATAGATATAGGCATATTTATGTAATCTATTTCTTCTTGTGTGAGTTTTGGCAGATTGTGTCTTTCAAGGAATTGGTTCATTTCATCTAGGTCATCAAATTTACAGGCATTGAGTTGCTCATAGTATTCCATTATCATTCTTTTAATTTCCTTGGGATCAGTAGTGATGCCTCTTTTTTTCTGATATTAGTAATTTGTGTCCTCTCTCTATTTTCCTTTGTTAGTTGGCTAGGGATTTCATTGATTTTATTGAACTTTACAAAGAACTAGCTTTTGGTTTTGTTGATTTTCTCTATTTCTTTTTTTCAATTTCTTTGGTTTCTGTGCTAATTTTTCTTTTCTTCTACTTACTTTAGATTTAATTTGCTCTTCTTTTTTCTAGTTTCCTAAGGGAGAAACTTAGATTATTGATTTTAGATCTTTTTTCCTTTGTAATACATGCATTCAGTGCTATAAATTTTTTCTCTAAGCACTGTTTTTGCTGTATCCCACACATTTTGTTAAGTTGTAATTTTACTTTCATTAGTTCAAAACATTTAAAATTTCTCTTGAGATTTCTTCTTTGACCCATGTGTTATTTAGAAGTATATTGTTTAATCTCCACATATTTTGGGATTTTCCAGTTATCTTTCTGTTATTCATTTCTAGTTGAATTCCACTGTGGTCTGAGAGCAGACGCTGAATGATGTGTATTCTTTTAAATGTGCTAAGGTGCGCTTTATGGCCCAGAATGTGATTTATGTCAGCGGATGTTCCATGTGGACTTGAGAAAAATGTGTATTCTGCTGTTGGATAAGATAGTTTATAGATGTAAATCATATCCAGTTGATACAAATAAGATTTTTTAAAATTTCAAATTTAGTTTGTTCATATGTAGAGTGATAATGGTGAAAAGTATAAATCATTTTGCCATTTTTTAGTTTTGATTATTGAATATGTGGGAAGGATTCATTTTGTTTCAAGAAAATCTTGAATTGGAGTTAAGTCTTCTAAAACTGTTCCATGACTCAACCAATATGTGTTGGCAAAGTACACAACATAATTAAAATTGTCTTCTATTCTCATCAACAGTTCTATAAACTGGTGATTCCTAGCATTTGCACATATATTGAATAATTTTTTTTTTTTTAGTAGACTCCACACCCAGCATGGAGCCCAACGTGGGACCTGAACTTACAACCCTGAGATCAAGACCTGAACTGAGATCAAGAGTCAGATGCCTAACAGACTGAGCCACCCAGGTGACCCATATTGAATAATTTTTAACAATTACACCCATGAGGGATGCCTGGCTGACTCAGTCAGTAGAGCCTGTGACTCTTGATCTTGGGGTTGTGAGTTCAAGCCCCATGTTGGAGGTAGAGTTTATTTCAAAGTAATAAATGTACAGCTTAAGAAAAAACAATTACACCCATGATATTTTCCATAAAGTCTGCTTTAGAAAACTGAGCACAAATAGTTTCAATATGAAGCCTAGAGTGGAGCAAAGTAATAAAGGAATAATCTGTTTTTTGTTCTAAAGTTCCATTAACTTCAGATTTTTAACCCAATATACCTGGAGCACTGTCCATCATGGTAGAAACTAATTTCATGTTCAGCTGAAGTTATTCTTTGATAGATATAAACAGTTGAACAATATTTGCACAACTTTTATTTGTTTATTTATTTTTGGTTTGATTTGATATTTCTTAGTAAATTTGGAAGTTCTTTAAGATAAAACATACCCAGAGTACTAATTGGGCTGTGTATCTTATATCACACAACTCATTGAAAGCCAAAGTAAAGTTCTTGCAGTGTTTTCATAGTTTGAATCATTTGATCTTTGATATTGTTAGAAAAATTTGGCATTCTATGTTCAGTTGCTTTCTAGTTTCATTGAAGAAATTCCACTTCTTATATTTTTTTGTCTTGTCCTCATGATTTTTTGCATAATTTTCACAGTGGGATTAATTTATTTTACCATGTCTCTGTCTTTAAACCAGTTTTCTATTTTTTGTGTTTACAAGAATCCGAGATGGTTATAGTTGAACAAAATTATATCCCAGATCCTTTTTAAAAATCATATTGTTTGTTTCTTGGACATTTAATTTGGATTTCACATGACTAATGTCATTGATTCCTTTTTGACTTTTGAAAGGAACCTTATTATCAATATCATTGAATAGCATTTTGTAATGGGCTTCTGCAAAATGCATGTATAAGTATTAGACTCATTCTAAACTGAATGATGAAAATGTCTACTCAGAGCTTAGTGTGAGAATTTAGAAGTTAAATTCAGGCTTCATGGTAAATGTTCCCATCTGGGATCGAGAAGTCAAGTTGTTTGCTATTTGGTTTTTTTTTTTTTAATTTTTTTTTTTTAAGATTTTATTTATTTATTTGAGACAGAATGAGAGAGAGAGAAAGCACATGAGAGGGGGGAGGGTCAGAGGGAGAAGCAGGCTCCCTGCCGAGCAGGGAGCCCGATGAGGGACTCGATCCAGGGACTCGATCCAGGGACTCCAGGATCATGACCTGAGCCGAAGGCAGTCACTTAACCAACTGAGCCACCCAGGCGCCCCAAGTTGTTTGCTATTTGTGACCTAAGATAAAAATTACTTATATTTTCAGTGTCTAAAACTATGGAATATAACTGCTAAAGAAGGAACTAAAACAGCTGGCAACAATCACTGTGTCTTTCATAGTCTCTGTCTTCCTCTATTTGCTGGAAATCCCTTTAGCCCCCAAATGCTTTCTCTGCTTTTTCAAAAATTCTGCTGTTTTATAACATGGCTTCCATTAGCTGTGGCACCAGTTCTAACTTTTTAGCCCCTCTGTGGCACTGTTTCAGTTACCAGTTCTAACGGGCTTGAGCTCTCCATGTTTCTCAGGTGGAACTCCTAAGAGCAATGACATGACTTGCCAACTTTTTCACATTTAGCGTGTCACTGGCTGGCCTATTGGGCAGCTATCCATCCCTGAGCCAATCAGCTGAGGAAATGCGGTCATTTGGGAGAAGCCATGGTCATGAGGGCAGCAGTGGCTCTCCACAGGGTGGTTGCCCTTAGAAATAGTGTGGGCAGGCAGGAAGAAATTATTTGACATCTGAAATACTCAAGATCACTACAGCTCCTATTCTGACAAGCTGTATACCAAATTATTGGAAAGACTCAGAAGAATTTTCTGAGGAGGCAGAAGAGATTTGTGAAGGAGAATTCTTTATCCCAAGAGAAGAAGAAAAAAGGATGCCAGTATGATCAGGGCACCTCAAACTAATGATGTCTAACTTTGATGTCCTTCTGCCATTTTCCATCCATAGCACCACTGAATGGATGGAAACCCTTCACCTTGTTTCACAGATTCCTTCTCTGGTAATAAGCTCCTGGATGACCTCCTGCAGCCAACTCTCTGTGTTCTAAGTTGGTCCGTGCACGAGAAGAGTATATTATATTTTACTTAAATGTGATGCTTGATTTCCTCTTCCCAGAACTAAGTTGTGACTTCTAATTAATTCCATTTATAAGTAAATATGGAACATACACTGTGCAAGATGATTTGAAGAATATAAGCATGAACAGGATATCTATTCTGCCCTCAAGAAACGGATAATCTAAAATAAGTTTTATGACTTATAACCAATTATCTGTAATGCAAAGGAGAACCTGGTGTCCTAAGAGAGGTGCAGATCAAGAAAATTTTTTATGGGGCGCCTGGGTGGCTCAGTCGTTAAGCGTCTGCCTTCGGCTCAGGTCATGATCCCAGGATCCTGGGATCGAGTCCCACATCGGGCTTCCTGCTCGGTGGGAAGCTTGCTTCTCTCTCTCCCACTCCCCCTGCTTGTGTTCCTCTCTTGCTGTGTGTCTCTCTGTCAAATAAATAAATAAAATCTTTAAAAAAAAAAAAGAAAAATTTTTATAAGCATTCAAAAGAAGACCAAAAGCAACATTGTGCTGTAAATATTTCATACCGGACTCTGGGTTGTGTGCTTGAAGGAAGCCCTGATTTGTAGTATTTGCTGATTTCCATAATGTAAATATACCCATTATGGCCAATTTCAAGCTGCCAGTCTGAAATCACTGAACATATAGTTGGGAAGAGACATGTAGTCACCCATCATTATGTAGTGTTTCCATCATTCAGATAGGATACACCTAAGAACACAGATAGTAATAAAATGTAGTAAAATCATTAGGAGGTCATAATCTTTGTTTCTAATAAAATTTGTTTAATCCTATTAAATTAAATTTAATAACAGGTATGTTTAACAACTGGCTTAGAAAATTCCCCTAAATGTAGCGACTGCTACTCTCAAGCTGCTCCAGCACACTGCGGGTTAATGGGCTGGGAGGAACTTGGATTCTAAATGGGGGAGGGACAGACCAAAAAGAGGCCTTTAAATTGAGCCTCTGGACACAAGCATGGAGAGGAGAGGCCCGTTCCTGAGAGAGAAAATGAGAAGAAGGAATCTAAGAACAAAAAGCATGAGGCATGAATGGGGAAAAAAAAATAAGTAAACCACTTCTGTAATCCAACTCAGCAACTAACTATTGACCTGGCTGAGGGCTAATTCTCATCTCCAACTCCACCCATTTCAAACCAATGACAATGATAACAATAATAATGATAATGGCAGCTAATATTTGTTGAATGATTGGTGCCAGGTACCGTTCTAACTAAGGAACAAACCTCCCTGTTTCCTTATTTACCATGTTGCTGAGCAGCCACTGTCTTCTCTGGGTGAGGCCCTTGATTCTCCTGCTCACCACCAAGCTGCTGTTCACCCTTGTCCTTCCCACACCATAGGGCAAGCCGCCATTTGTCACTGAGCTTGCGCAAGCGCTTCGCACAGAGTGAAGAAATAGTCCTCTTCATCCATGACTCAGGAATGTGAAGACAAAGGAGAGATGACCACATCTTTCCAGAAAGATAGGAAAGAGTATATTTCTTTGTAGACATAGAGAACACTTCTATGCATTTAATATGGAAATATCTCATCTGTTTCATTAATTTATATTCTGTTGACCACCAACCGCCCCACACCCTGCCATTGGCACCTGAGTTTGAGGTCCTATTTCTGTGGGCAAGACAGTCCCACCAAGGAATAGTAAAAAAAAATAGTTTTGTAGCCAAGGACTTGCTGTGTTTGGGAAGTCCGCAAATTTAAAATGTGTCCAAAACTTTCAAAAGTCAGTATGGAACTTGATATGTATCAAAATCCTTATGAGACAGGCTTTCTGTACATGAGCTCTGAGCATTTAGGATTAAGGGAGTAGAAAGAGACTTGGTTTTGTTCTTTTCTGCCAATTTTTCATACACCCTGTCTTGCTGGAAGCAATCCTATTTCTCACAATTTCAGGTTAAGAAATTATAGGAGCATCTCACTGTATTGCCACTTGGATTCCAGGAGTGATGGAAAATAGGAAAAAAAAGTGAAACAAAACTAAGATGAATGATATTCCAAATACAGTAAGACTAGTAATTGTTTTTATTTGGAAATCCATTTATTCTGGTAAAATCCACCTGTTCTCAACTTGGAGGAAATGTCTACTTAGGGAGAAGCAATTTCTATGGTTCAAGTTTGAAATTTGTTTTTAAGGATAGTTGAAATGTACAATTGGAAGGGAAGCGAGAGTACCCTGGAGGACCCTTGCAAGGGTTATATGTCATGGTCCTCACAGGCATCAGTGTTAATTGAGAAATTCTATAGCTTGAGACACTCACGGGAAACAATGTAATGCGTTAATTGCAAGGGTAAAGTGTGTGTGTGTGTATGTGTGTGTGCATGCACAAGGAAGGGGGATTAACCAAATGATGGTTTATTTTCTTAGAATTTGGTATTTGGCTTGCTTCTACAAAGCACTAAAAAGGCAAATAGTCTTTCTGTTCTCCAATAAGATATGCTGAATTATAGCAACATTATTTTCACATTAAAGATAAACCCAGTCATTTGCTGAGGGTAACATGAGGTATATGGCTTTAGAATAACCACCTCCACCCTTGCCAATAAACAACTTTAGTGAACTCAATTTTCTCTAATTTATAGTCAGCCTGTTTAAATTACTGTTATTTGGCTGGGATTATTTCATAGGGATTTAATTGTGCCTATAAATTGAGTTTCTTTCAAATTCATCTCTTTATTCACTTTATTTCCCTCCCCTATGTCTCATTTTGCATATGCTCCAAAACATATCAATAATTTACGCCACAAAGCCTTGTTTTCTCCTTTGTAACTACACACATGTTCTGCATTGTGTAGTGATGTCAAAGGAAATGTGTATATTGTGAAAAGGTCTTGAATTTTTCATGAAAGTTGGTTGGGGCCAAATGGCATTTTATAGATCTTTGGGAGAACAAATCTATTTTGTGAAATGGTTTCAAAACTGAGTAAAAGCCATAATAGAATAAGCACTAACAAAGATAATATTTGCTGAGCATGTTTGTTTTTTTTTTTTAATCATGAACAGATCTAAGATTTACACACACTATCTAATCCTGATAATCACATTGTTAAGAAGGTTTCATGATCTCCATTTTCCAGATCAGGTAACTGACATGGGAAGTCACTGCGTAACGTCACACAGCCAGGGAGTAACAGATGAGGAACTTAAACTCAGGTCTTGTGGGCCTCAAAACTCAACTAGTCTTTTCATAAAATCAGTTATGCAACTTTCTCATATGTGGGCCACAATAGTTGAGACAGATTGGTTTTGCTTTAATTCTAAATCTAAAACTAGAACCTCCAACTCTTCTTTTCTTAAAAAACATTTTGTTTTTTCATCCTGTCTGTCCTACTCAATTCCTGCTGGCTCTCAATTGACCACCAAATCGAGTGAATAAAACCTGATGGCATTTGCAGCAGAGGGGGTAGGGAATGATGTCATCTACACAGATATCTGTAGGGCACAGGCAGCATGAGATCACCCTGAGCTGATACTGAGTCGATGCAGAATATTCGTTCATTATTTATTGAACGCCAAGTATATGCTAAATTAGGGGTCAGCAAACTGTGGCCTATGGGCCAAATATGTCCCGCCTCCTGTCTTTGCAAGTAAAGCTTTTTGTTTTTTGTTTTTTTAAGATTTTATTTATTTATTAGAGAGAGAGAGAGAAAGCGTGCACAAACAGGGGAGAGGGGTAGAGGGAGAGGGAGAAGCAGACTCCCCTCTGAGCAGGGACGCTGAACCGGAGCTTGATCCAAGGTCCCTGGGATCATGACCTGAGCTGAAGGCAGACGCTTAACTGACTGAGCCACCCAGGCATCCCCACAAGTAAAGTTTTATTGGAACACAGCTGTGTGCATTCATTACATATGGTCTACAGCTACTTTTGTGTTACAACAGGGACACTGTGTAGTTGTGATAGACACTGTACAGCTTGCAATGATGAAGATACTCTCTTGCCCTTTATAGAAACTGCTTGTTAACCCTGTGATAGATAATGATCAAAACAGACACAACTCCTCCCCTTGTGACCCTTATCTTGTGAGACACATTAATAAAAAATATATTATTAAAAATTATGATACATTCTATGAAAGTAAAGTAGACGAGAGTGGGCAACAGATTTTGCTGTGCTTATTGTTTGCCTTTGGTTCTTGAAATTCAATCATTTGGGCTTTATTCCTTTGCATTAAAAGGTATTTTTTGAGTGGGGTAACAAACATATACCTCTTCACTCATTTATTGACTCATTTAAATTTGGTGAATATATACTGAATACCTGCCATGTGGTGGATGCTGTATTAGGCTCCATAATATTGGAGTGAACAAAAGTTGAAATGGTCTTCCATTTGTTGATTTTTTGACCTCATTTCTCAATTGGTTCAGAACCCAGGAAATGAAGAGTTCTATTTATTGAACCCCATCAATCTCCCAACAGAGTCCATTTTAAGATCTGGCTCTTTTTGTCCTTGAATTCTCTGAAATGGCCTTGTGTTCTTATAGTACATCCCCCCATTTTAATTAAAACTAGTTTGACTGGGTTTCAACCCTCCAAAACTTGGAGTTTTGGGACTAAGTCAGCTAGATGAGCATTTGGCTTTACAGACTCTATGGTGGGAGGAAGCAATGGAACAAGGTGCTGGAAATGGCTTTTATGTAGACAACCATGTCTGTCCTAGTTCTGTTCTTGGCTTCCTATCTTCCTTCTCCATATGTTCTTCTCGATCTTATCTTACCCTTGAAAACTTCAACTATTGCTCTTCTCCCAGTAGCTTTCAGGAGATAGCTCTGTCTCAATTTTCAGGTGTTCGCTGCTCAAGTACCCTTGAACATCTCATTGGTGCCTCCAAACTAACCGGACACATCCACTTCTTCCACCCCTCTCTACATGCTCCTTGTCTTGACTACACCCTTGGAGAAAAACATGGATCATAGAAACAGCTGAAACCACATGTCACGCCCAAGTGGGGAAATAGCTGCAGGCCTAGGGTGGAGGCCACACTGTGAGGAACATCCAGTTGACTTCTGTCTCCCTGTCCTTAGTTGGGCTCAGTTTATGACCTTGAGGATGTCCCTTTCCCATCCCTCCTTACTTTGACCTCTGTCTCTCCTGAACTTTGTCTTGGTTCTCTAAATCTCAGACCTGAGTTCCTGAACTTGATTTTGTATTTTCTAGTTCTATGTCATCCTCCACCTAGGAGCACTTACTGGATATTCAGTGTTTTATATATGTTACCTAATTTAGTTCTTAAAACAATCTGTGAGAAAGGTAGCATTATTATTATAATCTATTCCCAGATGAAGGGGTGAGATACCAGCAGGTTTAAGTGACTTGTCCAAGGTTACACAGGTGTATAGGGTGACTTGTCCAAGGTTACACAGATGTAGGGAACTAGGATTCCAACCAGGTCTGACTGACTCCAAAATAGTGCCCTAATTCTTTCTTCCTGCTACTGGGAATTGATTTCTTTTTCCTTCATCGTTAATGTACTACTTGAAGGGTTCTGGTCTTGAAGCTTACTTTAATATCGATACCAGGGATTAGTAAACTTTTTTTGTAAAGGGCCAGACCGTAAATACTTTTGGCTTTGCAGGACATTAGGTCTCTATCACAACTATTTTAGCTCTGCCATTGTGGTATGGCCATAAACAGAACACAAATGATGCGTGTGGCTGTGTTCCAATAAAACCTTATTTTAGATGCTGAAATTTGAATTTTCATAATTTTCACATGTCATTAATTATTATTCTTTTCAGTTTTCCAAAAACGTAAAACCATTCTTAGCTTGTGAAACATACAAAAGTAGGCAATGAGCCACATTAGGTCCATGGGCCAGAGTTTGTCAACTCCCTTTCTATACCACATTTGACTTGGGGTTTATAAATTTTCTGAAATCCTCACCCATTAGCTACCATCTATGGTGAGCAGAGTGTACACCAATGTTCTAAGCATTTTTATGTATATTAACTAAGGTGTTCTTCATAGCCACTCTATGAGGGAGATGCTATTATCATCTCAATTTTACAGATGAAGAAAATGAGCCACAGAGAGGTGAACTAATTTGCACAAGGTTGTACTAGGCTAGGAAATGGGGGAGTCTAGATTGCAACCCAGGCAGTGCCACCCCAGGGCTGGCATCTTAAGCGTGGAGCTATGCCTCCTTTCTGGTTGAGAGAATATAAAGTATTTCAAAACCTATAAAGGGTTTATGTAAATATAAGTTAATAACTATCATAATTACTAGTGTTACATCTTTATCTAGGTTTCTGAAGGTATTGGATAGCAATCAAATTGACGCTAATCAAAACAAAAACACCCAGGCATGCCGTGGGATGGTATCTATTTTTCTGTCCATCTTAGCATTCAACATTTTTAAGCACTGACTTTTCATCACAAATAAGCAATGGAGGAGACTTCTTCTTGGAGGTAGTTTGCTATTTGCTTCCATCTTCCCTAAACTTGGCAGTATGGCTCAGTTCTGATTAAAACCAAAATGAAGCTGCATATATGAAAGAAGTTGCATATCAATAAGGGTTGTGATTAAGTGTTTTTTTTTTTTTCCTACTCTTTCATTTCTTTCAGGTTCTTAAATTAGATAGCAGGAGAGACATGACTTAATTATTGAGAATACTTTGGAGCCAAAATGGAAAATTATACTACTACTTACTCAGATGCCAGGGTAATTAGAGCCCAATTATTTCTCTCATTTGGCGCTAATGAATGAAGATCAATTAAAAAAATAATGTAACTGCGAATTGCTTTTATTGAGCAGAGAACTCTAAGCAGCTGAAATTGTCTACTCTTTCACTAATTGAAAATACTAAATGAAGGCAACCCAAAGTGTGAGTGTCTCCATGTAATTTTAGAGCAGTTTGATTTTCAAAAATCATGCAGATGGCCAAAGCCTTGTATTAGACTCATTTCCTAGGTACAGCCCACTGGTCTTTCTTCCATAAGGAAAGTCAAAACATGGCTCAAGAAATTCCTATTTCCCTAGTGATAACATCAGGTTTGTTGGCAGGACTTTATTGTTGCTTCTGGGTTGGTCGTGCTTGGGCTAAGATGGAATGTCTGATTTGCTTGGCTATTTTACTTTTCTCCTGATTAGTATATCCATTTCATCAAATGTATTCCGAAAACAACATTTATTTGACTGCACCAAAATCTGATTGAAAGAGACATCTCCTTGATTAAAACTTTAGATGCAGCTTATGTGGATATGGACTTACCTGCTCAAAGATAACCTTGGACTTCTGTTTGCCTTTTAACATAACATTTGAACAGCATCCACTGTAACAAAACAAAACAACAACAACAAAAAAAACCCCAAGCTTATGTTATTTTATTTTACTAGCATATCTTTTTTGAGGGGGTGGTATAAAAATTGCAATTCTGTTGGTTTGTTTATGGTCTGAATATACCTTCCCATGAAGGAGTTAGAGGGTAGCCTGACAGGCTGCATTCTATGAAGAAAGTAATTTTTAACAATGGCTTTCTCCCTCCTCCCACCCCCACCCACACTTCACACAATTTAATGACTTTTGCAATTCACAAGATATGTTTACCTCTATTATCTCATTACACCCTCAAACAACTTTAGGAAGTAAATAAGGCAGTTTTGTCCTTAATTTACAAACAAACAAACAAACAAAATGAGGCTTTAGAGAGCTTAGAGGGCACCCAGGCTTCATAACCAGAGCCCACTGTGGTCTCCATGAATGGTGACCCCCACGAGTTGTGTTGTATGAAACCTATGTAGTCAAAGACAGCACCCTGATTTTGACTCCTAATTCAGCTTTAAAGAAAACTTAAACAGAAAAGCAAGAGAAAATTCTGAAATGTGTGAGTCAGAATGCAGGCAAACCCTAAAACATTTGCTCTCTTAGCATTTCCCCAACTGAAAAAGAACTGGGTGTGACCAAAGTCTGAATCAGCTTTGGTCATCTGGGCTTGGCTATATGGCTGAGCAAGTGGAAACTCAGAAAAATAAATCCCCTTTGTCCTGTAATGCAGTCAAAGTGGTATGTTTGTGTCCCATGTTCAGATTGTGTGGTTACACTAATACGGAAGACCTCAGGGTGGGGATTCTAAACCCATTGATCAAGGTTTGGCCCCCAGTGGCTGTGGACTTCCTGGTTAAGCTCTCCTCAGCACCAGCAGAAGGTAGGGAGGAGGTGAAGGAGAGCTGTTTAGCCTTCCAGCAACCAGGAGCCTCAAATTGTTACTGCCAAACGAGGTTGTGCATAAGGTCCTAGAGGAACAGTGACAGGGTTCAAAGAAGATGCCATTTTTTTCTTGTCACTGCCTTTCCCCAACCATAGTTCACAGTTAACTACCACTTTCACAATCCCATTTTCACCTTGTAAATAGTACTGCTACACCCCATTGTGGGTTTGTTTGTTTGTTTGCTTGTTTGTTTTTGGTGTGTGTTGTATATTAGAAGCATAACTTTGCGAAGTGAACACATTTAAAATAGTCTATAATTTTTTCATCCTATTTTGGCATGTTTTCATTAAGAACAAAACAGGGGCGCCTGGGTGGCTCAGTTGGTTAAGCAACTGCCTTCGGCTCAGGTCATGATCCTGGAGTCCCGGGATCGAGTCC
>NC_058403.1:174485989-174572726 GCF_002201575.2 Neomonachus schauinslandi | reverse complement strand
ACTGCCTTCGGCTCAGGTCATGATCCTGGAGTCCCGGGATCGAGTCCCGCATCGGGCTCCCTGCTCGGCGGGGAGCCTGCTTCTCCCTCTGACCCTCCCCCTCTCATGCTCTCTGTCTCCCGTTCTCTCTCTCAGATAAATAAATAAAAAATCTTAAAAAAAAAATCTTAGCTTCCTCATCACTAAAATGGGGACAATTATAATTAACTTCCTCATAGGATTGTTCTGAGAATTAATGTGATCTTGCAGGTCAAGAGCTTGACATAATAACTGCTGCACAGTGATGCTCACTACACGTGAGACCTAAGGATTTGTCTCTTTAACTAAGATTAACACATCTATCTGTGGGGGGAGTTCCAGGTGAGTGGTGTGTTTTCCCAGAGGTGTGGGGGGAAATGGGATAAAAAGGGAAGCTCTGTGGTGGCTGTGGCTGAAAATGACACTTGGTTCACTGGCTAATTCGACAAATGTTTGTCGAGTTTTGCAATGAGGAGATCTCTCCAAGGCATGGGAGATGGAGTGGTGAACAAAACAAGTGTCTTGGGAACTAGTGAGAGAAACAGACAAATAGCTCTTAAAAACAAACATGTAATATGTGCCATGAAGAGCGGTGAATCTGGGTAGGGGTAGGAAAGGATTACATTTGTGCATAGCAGGTTATGAGTTCTGGGAGGCTGTTTTAAGAGTGTGGACAAGGAACTCCTCTCTGATGAGGTGGCATCTGAACAAGGCCCTTGAAGAAAGGGAGGTAGTTAAAGTAACCGGGGAGTTGATTTACAGAAAGAGGGAAGAACAAGTACGAAGGGCCTGGAAATCCAGGAATGAACTTAGTCTGTTCAAGGGATAAGAGCTCTGAATGTCTAGAGCAGAGGATGTGTATCGGATGAGGGCACTGACAGAAGATGGCGTCCGTTAGGAAGAGAAGGTCTGTGTAGACCAAGTGAATGACTGGGTTTTATTCTGAGTCTGTGGTGGGAAGCTAATGGGTTAGACGCAAGAGAAAAAGTATCTGATTTGCATTTTTCCAAGTTTACTTTGGAAGACTGATTCCAGGGGGTAAGAGAAGAAGCAGGGAAGATAGCAGATTCTTGTGGCTGTCTGTAGGACATGATGGTAGCCTGGAATAGAGTAGCTGCCATGAAGGGTTTGAGGAGTAGACTGATTAGAGGTACTATGGGAGGACCTGCTGTTGGACTGGATGTGGCCGTGAGGGAAAGAGAAGAGTCAAAGATTTATGACTCCAAGATTTCTGGCCTGAACAAATAGGTGAATAATGGTATTCTTCACCAGGACGGGGCAGACGGGGAGACCTGGGGGTGTGGATGATGAAATCAAAACTTCTATTTGAGATGGCTTCAAGTCATGATTCAAGTCATGGCAAGTAGGAAATTAGCTACATGAGTCTGAACTTTAGAGGAGAATTCTGACCTGCTGATATTAACTTGGGAGTCATTAGCTTATAGGTGGTGTTCAAGATTCCATAATGTATCTTAATATTGATTAACTCAAGTGTGAATGTTTATCATCAGTCTCTTCCCTTGTATATTCAGTATATTCAGTCACTGAGTCTTAAACTTTGCTATGGTTTTCCATTTTTCAAAATCATTTAGAGGAGTTTATTAAAAATACAATTTGCTTAAAGTTATATTTCTTAGACAGTTATGCTTGTTTATATGACTTTTATCTGTTGTTTTTATTTTGTGTCATAAATATACACCTATGCCTATTTCTTTTCCTTGGCAGCCCTCCCACCATTTGAGAAGAGTACTCACAATAATCATAGCTATAAATATTGTGCACACTTCATATGCCAGCCCTTAATCCTCGGAACAATAAGGAGAATTTGGGGGGTGCAGACAGGTACAAGGTATCTGGTTATCAACCATGAGAAGAAGAAAAGCAGCGATGGTGCTTTTGTCTTGATGTGGTTAATTGGAAAGTGTTGTCTGTATCTGAGATGTTTCAAAAACTATCAAAACCAATGAATGTGATCCCCTTCTATGAAACACATGTGCTCTAGTGCTCATTTATTTGAAATGTTGAGGAGGGCATAGGAAGTCAGAGTGGGGTAGGGATGGCAAGTAATTCCAATCTTTCTATAAAAACTGTGACTTGAACTTGAAATTGAGGCTTGGGAAAGCTCAGGTCTGCGTTGCTTGCAAGAGACAAAAACCTATACAAACTGGCTTAAGCAAAGAGGGTAGGGGGTTAACTGGCTCATGTAACGTAAATGTTAAGCAATTAACTTTAAACAAGACTGAATCTAAGCGCTAAAGTGAAGTTCTACTTTCTGAGATGTGGACTGAGAAGTGGGCCAGTGTTATTCTGTAAACAAGAATCACCTTTCCATTACTAGAAAAATAGGGCGAAGGGCTCTTGGAGAGACACTCTTGGAGAGACAAAAACAACAAATGTCCATTACAGGCAGGATGAGAGAAAAGAAAATGGACACTTGTATCAGCGGTTTATTTGAAAGGTGAGATTTTGCAGTTTTTGGTTAGTATTTAAAAGAAAATGAAACAAAACCCAGGACAGAGGGCTGTCAGTAAAAGGAAAGGGGATTCTTACTTACAGAATAACACTGGCCAACTTATTAGTCACATGACCCAGGAAAAGTTTCTGTACCTCTCTGAGCCTCGGATTTCTCATCTGCAAAATGGGAGTGCTAATGGGGTCTCCTTCTCAGAGCTGTGATGAGGACCCTGTGAAATCCGGCATGCGTGGTGCCTAGCACAACATTTTGCACAAAATAACCTCTCAAAGAGGTGATGAATCTTGCCCCCATCCTTGTTATTATTATTGCTCTTATTTTTGATAAACTGGATTCACAATGACTGATAAAATGCATATAAAGCTGACTCAGGACGTTTTATCATCTGCTTATGCTCAAAAGGATTGTGTTTTGTCTTGGAATAACAGTTTTTTGATTGACTAATACCTTGGCTTTGGGTGCAGGGAGACTAAGTTCTTTTGTCTGAGCTCAGAGAACCCTGGTAGTTAGCCTCTGAGCCTCAGTTTCCCTATATAATAATTCTCATAGGATTGTGAGAATAGCTTGAATAATCGATCTGTTGTACATATCATAGTGCCTAGACCTTGCAAGAATTTAATAAATAATAATAACAGTAATAACATCTATCATTATTGGATCTGTAGCAATTTCTGCAAGGCAGCCTTGGGCCTTGTGAAAAGAAGGGTTCTGACAGGAAGACAGAACTGTCCCTTGAGGACGATGCAGTTGTCACATGATGAACCTTCACCATATGGATCACCTTAGTCATCCTCGTTCTAGTTGGTTGGAATGTGACATCAGTGTCGATTTGCCCGCTGGGTGTCTTTTGAGGAGGGGAGTCTTGACTCCATTCCACCCGTGATTTATTTAGAAATGCCTGGGAGCGGAGAAACACAGAATGCTCTGAAGAGTCGGCGTGGGCCTCTTGTCCCAGGGTGATTTCGTGACTGTTCATTTGCTGTTTACATGGCTTAGCTCTCTAATTTATAGACTCTGAAAGCACCAGTGAATGCAACAAAGTAGCTTTTGGATCGCCTAATATATTTATAGTGCAACCATAGATTTGGAGCCATTTATGGAACATTATGACTTGCAAACATCTCCCCCAGTTTTATCACTCAGGAAAAAATGTGTGGAGCTTACAACTGCTCTAAAAACTGTAAAAGCATTTAAAAAAATTCAAGTGGCTATACAGTGCAGGATGCAAGCTTTTATCTTGAGTAGTACATTGAAAGCCCAGTTTTTTTTTTTTTACTGAAATATCAGTTTGTTTTAAAATACACAAGATGACGGATTGGAATCTTTACTGAAAAGAACTTGTCTTTGCTCCTCCCTCTTCCAAAAAAAAAAAAAAGTGCTATGCTTAAGGAGGAATTTAGCAATTAGATGATTGCTGTAAAATAGCAATTGACATGTGCCCTATTTTTTTCTACCATCAAAGATGTTTAATTTAAATAAAAGCTTTCTCTCCACAATCTGACATTCTCCCTGAGTTTTATCTTGCTCTAAAGTCATTATCTTACAATTAGGTCTGAACTTAGGGGTAAAACAACAACAACATGAACCAGGAACTCCAGCGAAGAGACCTTCCTTGAGCTGGAGCTGTCTGATGCTATCTGGGTTGAGCAGCTTTTTATCATCCTGGTGTTTAAAGGGAAAGATCTCTGTTCTGTTGCCTTCCACGCCCCCATTATTCTTTAAAGTTGGACCCGCTGAGTAGGCTGGGGCCTGTGTGTGGCAGGACAAGATATTGTTATCATAAAAATGAAGGTTGAGGTCAGACATTTATCTTTGTCCCTGTCTCCCCTGCAGGATCCCGAGAAAGAAAAATTATGGATGAGGTGCTTTTATCTAAGCAAAGTTCAGATGCAGATAAATAGTGTGGGGTGGGGAGCAAACAGAAACAGAACTAGGCAAGGGTGAAGGAAGAGAAGATTCTGTTCTGTGGAATCCTATAATTGCCACCATAGAAGCGGCCCCAGAAATGCTCTAGTGTGACTCCATCAGGGCGTGGAAGCCATGGAGCAGGGGAGTGAGAGGGCAGATTCCTTTCCAGTTGCTCTTGCATTAGGAAATTAAGGGCCCCAGAAGGTACGGGTTAAATGTGTGGGGATTTGGGGCCAGATGGCTTGGTATGAACTTGCTTATGTCACTTTTTGGTTGTGTATGGGCAAAAAATATAAATTCTCTAAGCCACTGTGCCCTAGCTGTCAAGTATGGAAGAACAATAGTCCATACAACATGCATTACTGAGTGTCTCCCCTAAAGTAATAGAGAGCACAGACCACCGTTCCTCCCTCCTGGCCTCCCTGTCTCCCTTTCTCCTTTCCCTCCTTCCTTCCCTCTCTCCATCATTCATCCACTCAACGAGAAATAATTGAATATTTGTGAGGTACTAGTACTGTTCTTAGCACTGGGGATACAGTCATTCACCAGACAGCGTTCCTGATCTCATGAATTTTACTAAAATGTTAACTACTATTATGATGATGAGCGCGAAAAACTGAGATTCTAAGAAGTTAAGTCATGCCACCAAATAGTAAAAGGCCTCAAATAGAACAGGGTCTTCAGATTCCCATGCTTCTCTCCCCTTGCCCAGACCTCCCACCCCCATCCCCTACTGTGCTGCTTTCACTCAGTGTTTCTGACTTTCCTTATTTTTTTTTTTAAGATTTATTTATTTATTTTAGAGGTGGGGGGAGGGGCAGAGGGAGAGAGAAAATCTCAAGCAGACTCCCTGCTGAGCACAGAGCTCCTCACAGGGTTCAGTCCCAGGACCTGAGATCATGACCTGAGCCGAAATCAAGGGTGGGACGCTTAATCAAGTGAGCCACCCAAGCACCCCTGACTTTCCTTATTTTTTATGACCTTGGCAGTTTTGAGGAGTACTGATTAGGTATTTTGTAGAATGTCCCTCAGTTGGGATTTGTCTGATGTTTTCCTCATGATTAGACTGCAGTGATGTATTTTTGAGAGGAAGACCACAGAGGTTCATTTTCATCACATCATATCAAGAGTACACACTACAACATGGCAGATCACTGTTGATATTGACCTTGATCTCTTGGATGAGGTGGTATTTGTTAGGTTTGTCCCTCTCTTGTCATCCTTTCCATACTGCACTCTGGGGAAGGAAGTCACTATGTGTAGCACACACTTATGGAGTGGGGAATTATGCTCCACCTCCTTGAATTCCACCATCTTGGAATTCTTCTGCACAGGAGGGTTTTTTTTTTTCTTTTTCTTTTTTAAATGCATTCAATCATTTACTTGTATCAGTATTGAATTCATGGATACTTATTTCATACTTTGAGTTGCAATCCAGCACTCCTTTTCTTATCCTGTTGCTCAGATTATTCCAGCTTTGGTCATTGACAGCTCTTTCAATTAGCTCCTGTTATATCCTTGACATGCCTTCACCCATATGCTGGTTATGTGTTGCTATTGTTTGTTTGTTTGTTTTTTAGTACTTCTCACTTCCTGGTTCTACAAGGTTCTCTAGGCTTATCTTGTATATTTTCTGTTCAGTCCTTGAATCAGCCATTTCTCCAAGGAGCTTGAGCTCCTTTTTATTGGAGAATGGTGTTAGAAATCAGTATCTGGACCCTAGGCGAGCTCATTGCTACTGTGGTACCATTGCTTCTATGCATTCCTAGCTGAGAGAGCGAGGAAATATATATGTGCTTACTAACTTCTGTATATATACGTATCTGTAATTATTTCTATATGCAAATTTCTGTATGTAAAGTGAGCCAAACATGAGTTCATACTAATGTCTCCAACACTAAGCCATTATCACATGGGTCATTCTTGCCTCTTCTCTTCTCATATCCATAAATTTCCAGTTCAACATAACAGATAGCTCCCACTATCCACCATCCATTTACTTGTTTAATTTCAATATACATGTTTGATGGGATCAGAATTGTTGACCTACACTCCTATGTTAATCAACTCTATCACCAGCAAAGAGTGCTTCTGTACACATTCTCTTCTTTTCTTTATGATGAACTTACAGATTCTGTACATTTCCAAAGTTAAGTCAGCACCTTTTTCTCTGACCCCCTTTAGAGAGATTGTCTCATACATTTGTAATACTGTCAGATTGCTTCATCACATTCCGCATTCCATCCTGGGATCTCCAACCTCCTAAATGATTTCTTGAAAATTTACATACATTATGGTTGACTCTTTGTACTGTAAAGTTTAATGGGTTTTGACAAATGTAGTATCATGTATCCACCATTGCAGGATCATACAGAATAGTTTCACCATCCCATAACTCCCTGATGCTTCACCCTTTCAACCCTATCCCTTCCACCAAGCCCCTGGCAACCACTGATCTTTTCCCCATTGCTCCAGTTTTGCTTTTTCCAGAATGTCATTTCACTGGAGTCATAGAGTATGGAGCCTTTACAGACTGGCTTCTTTCACCTAGCAATATGCATTTAAGATTCTTTGTTTTTTTCTTTCTTTCTCTCTTTCTTTCTTTCTTTCTTCTTTCTTTGTTTCTTTCTGGCTTAATAGCACAAGTAGTTGAATTTAACAAAATACATGCAAATTTCAAATATATGCATTTAATGCTAATATTCTATTATATGGATGTACCACAGTATGTTAATGCATTACCTACTAAAGAACATCTTGGCTGCTTACAGTTTTTTAGTGGCTATGGATAAAGTTGCCATAAATACTCACAGGCAGTTTTTGTGAGAATGTAAGTTTTCAAATCAGGTGGGTAACTGTCTAGGAGGATGATTGCTGAATTTTATGCTAACACTATGTTAAGCTTTCTAAGAAAATGCCAAACCGTCTTCCAAAGTGGCTGTATTATTTGGCATTTTTACCAGCAATGAATGAGAGATCTTGTTCCACATTCCTGCCAGCATTTGATGCTGTAAATTTAAAATTTTTTGTCATTCTAATTGATGTATAGTGATATCTCATCATTATCTTAATTTATAATTCCCCAATGAATCTTTTTTCCTAATAAATTTTTTCATATGCTCATTTATCATATATATCTGATTTGCTATGTACCTTTTCTTTTGCAAGGCCTCTGTTCGGGTTTTCTGATTTTTTTTTTTATTGAGTTGTTTGGTTTCTTTCTGTTAAGTTTTTTTTTTTTTTTTTTAAAGATTTTATTTATTTATTTATTTGAGAGAGAGAATGAGAGAGAGAGTGAGAGAGAGAGCACATGAGAGGGGGGAGGGTCAGAGGGAGAAGCAGACTTCCTGCCGAGCAGGGAGCCCGATGCGGGACTCGATCCCAGGACTCCAGGATCATGACCTGAGCCGAAGGCGGTCGCTTAACCAACTGAGCCACCCAGGCGCCCCTCTTTCTGTTAAGTTTTAAGAACACTTGTATATTTTGGACACAAGTCCTTTATCAGATATGCCTTTTGAAAATATTTTCTCCTAGGTCATGGCTTGACTTTTGATTTTCTTAATAGTGTCTTTCACAGAGCAAAAGGTTTTAATTTCTATAAAGTCCAACTTACCAATTTTTTTTCATGGATCATGCTTCCAGTGTTATATCTAAAAACTCATTGTCAAACCCCAAATCACTAGAGATTTTTTCCCTATATTACATTCAGGTATATGATCCATTTTGAGTTAAGTTTTGTGAAAGGCATAAAATCAGCATCTAGATTCGTTTTTTTATTTTAATTTTATTTTTTTGCTTATGGATGTCCAGTTGTTCCAGTGCTATTTTTGAAAAGATTATCCTTTTTCTGTTGAATTGCCTGTGTGCCTTTGTCAAAGATCAACTGACTATATTTGTGTGAAACAATTTCTGGGCTCTCTTTTCTGTTCCATTCATCGATGTGTCTATTCTTTTCATAATATCATGCTTTTTGGTCATGATAGTTCTACAGTAAGTCTTGAAATTTGGTAGTATGTCTTAAATTTTTGTTTTTATTCTTCAGTATTATGTTGGATATTCTAGGTCTTTTGCCTTTACATATATAGTTTAGTATTAGTTTGTTGATATCTACAAATTAGTGTGCTAGGCTCTTGATTGGGCTGTTGAATCCCTAGATCAAGTTGAGATGAATTGACATTTTAGGACTATTGAATTTTCCAATCCATGAACACAGAATATTTCTCCATTTATTTATATCTTCTTTGATTTTTTAAATCAGAGTTTTATACTTTTCCACATATAGATCTTGTACATATTTTGTTAGATTTATATCTAATTATTTTATTTTTTATGCTACCATACATGGTAATTTAAAAAACCCCTTCAATTACTATTGTTCATTGCTGGTATATAGGAAAACAACTGACTTTTGTATATGAAACTTGTATCCTGCAATATTCCTATGCTCACTTGTTTGCTTCAGGAGGTTTTGTTTTTATATTTGTTTTGTTTTGTTTTTCAATTCTTTGGGATTTTCTACATAGACAATTGTGTCATCTGTGAACAAAGACAGTTTTATTTCTTCCCAAACTGAATATGTTTCATTTTCCTTTCTTACTGCACTAGGTAGAGCTTCTAGTATATGTGAATAAGAGCAGTGAAAAGGGACATCCTTGCCATGCATGTTCCTAATCTTAGAGAGAAAGTAACCATTTCTCAACATTGAAGATAATGTTACTCTAGAATTTTTTGATAGATGTTCTTTATCTAGTTGAGGAAGTTCCCCTCTAGTCCTAGTTTGCTGAGTTTTTATCATGAATGAGTGTTGGATTCTGCAAATGCTTTTTCTGCATCAATTGATATGATCATATGATCTTTCTTCTGTAGTCCATAGAAGTGGATTATATTAACTGATTTTAGAATGTTGAGCCAATCTTGCATATCTGGAATAAATCGCATTTGGTAATTTTGTATAATTTCCTATATTATTGGATTTCATGTGCAATATTTTTGTTGAGGATATTGATCTATAATTCCTTTGTTGTGATGTCTTTATCTTTTTTGGGTAATGGAGTAATACCAGCATCCTAGAATGAGTTGGACAGTATTCTTTCTGTTTCTATTTTCTGGAAGAGACTGTGGAGTATTGGTATCATTTCTTCTTTACATGTTTGTGAAAGTTTATTAGTGAAACCAGCTGAGCTGGTGGTTTTTTAATTAATTATTAATTTAATTACTATAATAAACAGGGGCCTATTCAGATTACCTTTTACTGCTTGTATGAGTTTTAGTAGTTTGTGCTTTTTATTTTTTTATTTATTTTTAAAGATTTTATTTATTTATTTGACAGAGAGAGACACAGTGAGAGAGGGAACACAAGAAGGGGGAGTGGGAGAGGGAGAAGCAGGCTTCCCGCGGAGCAGGGAGCCCGATGTGGGGCTCGATCCCAGGACCCTGGGATCATGACCTGAGCCGAAGACAGACGCCCAACGACTGAGCCACCCAGGCGCCCCAGTTTGTGCTTTTGAAAGAATTGGTTTATTGCATGTAAATAATTAAATTTGTGGGCATAGAGTTGTTCATATATTCTTTGATTATACTTTCAATGTCCATGGGATCAGTAGTTATGGGTTTTTTTCATTTGTGATATTAGTAATTTGTATCTTCTTTCTTTCTCTCTTGGTTAGCCTAGCTAGAAGGTTGTCAATTTGATTGATCTTTTCAAAGAATCAGCTTTTGGTTTTGTGGACTCTATTACTTCATATTTTCAATTTCAGTGATTTCTCTAGTTTTTGTTATTTCTTTTTTTTCTGCTTCATTTAGGTTTGGATTGTTCTTCTTTCTCTAGTTGCCTAATATGAAAACTTAAATTACTAATTTTAGATTGTTCTATTTTTCTAATATATACATTGAATGCCATGAATTTCTAAGCACAGCCTTCACCAAACTCCACAAATTTTGATTAGTTATATTTTCATTTTCATTTAGCTCAAAATATTTTAAACTTTCTTATGAAACTTTTTTTTTTTTTTTACCATGTGTTATTTAGAAGTGTGTTATTTAATTCTCAAGTATTTGGGGGTTTTGTTATTTGTTAATTCTATTGTAATCTGATAACAAATTTGTTAAGATTTGGTTTTATGGCTCAGAATATGGTCTTCCTTGGTGAATATTCTGTGGCAAGATTGAAAAGAATGTGTATTCTGCTGTTTTTTGGGTAGAGTATTCTGTAGGTATCAATTAGATTGAGTAGACTAAGAGTGTTGGTCAGATCTACTGTATCTTAGAAAGTTTCTGCCTGCTTGATCTATCAATTACCCAAAGAGGGTATTAACACCTTTAACCATATTAGCTGATTTAACTATTTATCTTTGCAGTGCTATCAGTTTTTACCCTACATGTTTGACACCGTTGTTAGATGCATACATGCTTATCACTGTTCAGTCTTCTTAGAGAATTGACCTCTTTATCAATGAAATGCCCCTATTTATTCCTGATAAATTTCTTTTTCTGAAATAAACATAAGTTTATGTGGGAGGTGATCCCAAGATCCAAGATCAAGAGTGAGGGAATGAGGAGGGTAAAACAGGGAAGGAACAAAAACCAACAGCCGTCATTGAGGCTGTCACTCTTGGAAATGGGACATTGATTGTGCTGGAACAGCTGAGATACATGTGGAATGCTTCCCAGAATTATTTACTCCAAAGATGGGAAGCTGGAAGATTTATCTACTAGCTCTTATCCCTTTTTGGATGGGGGCATTAACTTCCCCACACTTAGAGGCTGGGCTTGCTATGGGCCCAGTAGAGTCCGGCAGTGCCACAGAAGGTGCTAAGGTAGGATATAAGGTGCGGTCATGCACTTGAGGTGAGTGTCCCCTGCCAGCATAAGGTGGGTAGAATTGTCCACTGCAGCTGTGACTAGAATAGGAAGTAAGCCATGCTAATGGGATGCAGCATAAAACCAGGCATCTGCTATGATGGGTTTCTACTGCAATTCTTAATATGGAAAATTATTGTAAAATACACCAGTATACTTGCCAAGGGATGCTATTTATGTCTCCTCACTATGCTGAAAGCTATCTTAAATAAGCATACTAAGTAAAACCAGTGTACTTACTATAGCCTGCAGCTTTAAAACAATTTTTTTGGCTGTTCACTTCCACTCAGATGGCTGCTCCTTTGCAGATGGATGCAAATTCTGAAACTTGAGTGGTTAGTACACACACAAAATGAGACTGATTCCTTGTTTGAACACTGAGACATTAACAGGTCATCTCTGTCTGAACATCCATTTTTTTCAAACCCCATTATATCCTTGTATGCATTTATTTCTCATGCTTCCTCTGCAAATTACGTGTAGCAAAAGGACATAGTTATCTCAAAGGATCAGTTAGTGGAAGTGTGTTCAAATAACTCAGTTGTCTAACTGAGGTGTGGGTTACTTGCAATTTCTCATGACAGGAGGCCAGAGGCAGAGGAAAGAATCACCATCATAGTCAATGTAATTGACTCTTCTCACCATGAGAAGATGGAGGTGCTGCTCCATAATGGGAGGTAGTGAGAAGTAAGCCTGAAACCCAGGGCATTCATTCGGGGTGTCTCTTGCTTTTTCCATACCTGTTGATAATTGTCTATGGGAAAGTGCAATAACCAGGCCCACAGTGGCAAGGAAACTAAGGGCTCAGACCTTCTGATGGTGGATATTTGAGTCTTTCCCAGAAAAACATGCCAGCTGAAGTGCTAGCCAAGGGGGAAGGGTATCCAGAATGGTTGGTGCAAAGAGGTCTATTGAGTATCGATTCAGGCCTCAGGGCTGGCTGCCGCTGTCATCTGGCTGGTTCACTCATCCCCTTGCATTAAGTCTTTACAGAGATTGTGGTGGCTGCCACTTTAAAGAAACTGGGTAATTATTTGCACTGAGAGAGTAAACGCATAGCTGAGTGGTTCAAAGGGTAGACTGTATCACACACATTGTGTGTCTCACCTCAGAACTTCTTATCTGTTCTTATCTTCACCTCTTATTTTAGCCAATCTGCGATACGGTGGTTCCACTCATGCTTCAGCCAATGCTAAAATGCTTTCTTTGGGGCTTCCAATGTACGTCTCCTGCTTTCTGTTCTAGGATTTCTCTCATGCTGTGGTGTGGGATGCCCCGGGCAATCCATTTGGCATTCACCTAGGCACAGTGTATGGGGCAATAATTGATCCACGGAGAATAGGAGCCCCTGGTAAATGCTTCTTTTTTCATTCCTTTGGGGTGGGTGGACCTGAGATGCATTTCATCCAGCTTCTCTGAAAGCCCCAGGGCATTAGCACCCAGATTCCCCTAGAGGTTGTTAGTATTGTCAGTAATGCATCCGTGTGTTTGGTCTCATTCATTTCCCTGTGTTTATTTCTTCATCCTATACTTGCAAATGAGCTACTTGCACAAAAGTCTTTTTTTTTTTTTTCTTTAGGGGATGCTTGTGGGGAAATACAAAATGAATCAAAATTAAAGCAGATAAAGAAGCGTAATTTTTACATGGACAGTGAACACTTTTCCAATTTTATGTGAATTAAGAATCAAAGCATCTTAGTAATCTTTGTCATTTTGTTCAAATGATCACACATAACATTATTCAAAGCATCAAGGGTTCTATGCAGATATAATACTGAGAAAAGTCCTCTACCAGCCAGACTACAACCCCTAGATAGAACTGTAGAGCAGACAATGAGTTGGAAGTTGTGAGGAGCAAGCACAAAAATGTTGCCATGTTTTTAGCCCCTGAGAGTGGGACTAGAGGAAGGTGCAGTTTCTGTAGTTGGTGGTGGGGACAGTTATAATTTCTTTTTTTTTTTTAAAGATTTTACTTATTTATTTGAGAGAGAGAGCATGAGAGAGAGCATGAGAGAGAGCAAGAGCACAAGCGGGGGTGGGGAGGGGTAGAGGGAGAAGCAGACTTCCCATTGATCAGGGAGCCCAATGTGGGACTCGATCCCAGGACCCTGGGATCATGACCTGAGTTGAAGGCAGATGCTTAACTGGCTGAGCCACCCAGGTGTCCGACAGTTACCATTTCTAAAAGCACATTATAATTTTCCTACTCTTTTGATTTGTCTCATGTTCTCACCATTGATGTTTCAATTAGGCACTGAAGAGAGTGATTCTCGTGGTTCTTCTAACATCTTTTCATTATGGACTGCATTCACTAGTGATGCTTCATGTAAACTGTGCTACTTTTTGAGAATATTTATGTTCAGATTTTTATTTATGTACAACGAAGCACCACAAATATAGTGGCTTAAAACAAAAACATCATTGGGCTCAGGTATCTATAGGGTATAGTGAGAATATCATGTCTCTGCTCCACCTAGTATTAGCGGGGGTGGCCCAGAGGCTAGAGTCTGCAGAGGCTCCCATGTCTCGAGTATAAGCAAGGTGTCCACTGGGGCTGTGGTGACAACTGTTGACCAGAGCACCTACATGTAGCCTCTTCATGTAGCCTGGGATTCCTCATAGCATGGTGGCTAGATTCCAAGGGTGAACATTTCAGGAGAGAGAGTGAGCGAAGCAGAAGCTCTATCATTTTTTCTAACATAAGCTCAGAAATTCCACAGTATCACATCCATCTCATTCTGTTCAATAGAAGTAAGTCACTAAGTTGGTCCGTATTCAAGAAAAGGGGAATTAGATTCCACACTTTGATGGGTGGTGGGGCAAAGAATTCATGACGTGTCTTAAAACCACCACAGTATACGTGAGAAACAAGAGCTCCCCCTGCTTCTCATGTAACTATGACAATTTCTTTCTTTTTTTTTTTTTAAAGATTTTATTTATTTATTTGAGAGAGCGAGAATGAGAGAGAGTACATGAGAGGGGGGAGGGTCAGAGGGAGAAGCAGGCTCCTTGCCGAGCAGGGAGCCCGATGCGGGACTCGATCCCGGGACTCCAGGATCATGACCTGAGCCGAAGGCAGTTGCTCAACCAACTGAGCCACCCAGGCGCCCTAACTATGACAATTTCTCATGAGAATTACTGTTTCATGATGCTTGATCTTATTTTCTAGAGCAATTCTCCACTAGGACTTTCTGTGATGACGTCAATGTTCTAGATCTGCTCCATTCAATACAATAGTCACTAGCCAGATATGGCGAATGAGCACCTGCCATATGGCTAATGGAACTGAAATCTAAATTTTATTGCAATTTAATTAATTTACATTAAATAGGTGCTTGTGTATAGTGGCTACTATCCTGGGCAGCTCAGTTCCAGAACAACAAGAAAAGAAATAGAGTTCAAATTCCAGCAGTGATGTAAGTGTTGGGCAGGCTTTCTAGTACAACCCTACAACATTCCAATTACAAGCAAAATGCTGCCAGGCCTGACTGCATTCAGAGTACAAATGCAGATGATTTGGCCTAGAATGTTCTAGAGAGGAGAAATTTCCCAGCGTGTGGGTGTGGAAAAGCAGAATAATCACTGGGGAGAAGAGTCAGGACAACTCCTCAGGTGGGCAAGATGCTGGAATGGTTTAGACATGCAGCTCCTTGCTCAACAATCTGTCTCTTCACACAGAGACTCTAGCCAACTTATTTTGGCGTCAAGTGTGAGCACTCCTTAAGGTTGGATCTCACAGGATGATGACTTCTGAAATTCCTGTGTGCGCCTGCCTCCCATGCCTGCTTCCCCTAGCCTCTTTGCCCTCCTTACCCTTGTCCTTCATGTTCCTTAGTCTTGAAACTTGTGATTTTGGAGTCACAATGTTGAAAACGTCATGGTTATCCCATCAAAATAATGAGAAATCATCATCCCCAAATTTTTCTTGGTCACCTACTGTATATAAGCCTCTATGCTGGGTATGTCACTACGAATTAATTTCTACCTTTGGAATGCTATCTTCTGGTTGGTGAAATTTAACAGAACAGCTAACATTTATAGAGAGCTTACTATTTGCCAAATATTATGCTTTTTATGAATATGATCTCATTTATCCTTTTAAAATCCTATGAAACAGAGACTTTTTTTATCCATGCTTTATAGATGGAGAAACTGATGTTAAAATAGCTCACCCAAAATAAAACATCCATTAAGTGATTGAGTGGATTTGAACCTAGGCTGAATGAACGCCAAAGTCTGTGCTCATAACCACTCAACCATGCTTATGTCCCATTATTCTGAATAGCATTTCCCACTTCTTTGGGGACTCATCTGTGACAAAACCATGACACTAATAGTTGGAAAGAGTTAGCAAACTTCCTGAAGGACACCAAGACATTGGTCTTGGGGGCATACCAAAGAGTGCAGGTGGTAAAATTTGCTCATCTGCCCCAAAGACATGACAATAGGTTGAGGAAGGAGTTAGTGAGAGAGACTGTGAGAAAATTTTGTTTTCAGCATTACCAGTCAGAAGAAAATATCTTTAGAACAACAAGTAGGTAACTAGGAGGGAATAAGTGGTAAGTGAGAGGCTTTTTGGGAGTCACAGCTTCCATGAAAAGTCAGGTCCTGCCAACTTACTCTACCTGGGAAGGAATGTTACATTAGGTGTGCATGTTTCAACTTACTGAGCTCATCAGAAAGCCTTGAGGAATTGCATTCAAATGCCAGCATAAGCCTCTCTGAGACAATGAACAGATCCATATCACTACGAAATACAATTTGAAGGACTTTGATTAACTGTAGGGAGGGGAAAATCTCTCTACGGAGGACACACAAGAAAGATACAGAATTTAACGGGATGATCATTTATCTAAAACTAAATATGAGCTAGAGATCAATTGTTCAAGTCCTGGATTCAGAGACATGGGTTCAAATCCCACCTCTCCCATTTACTAGCTTAGTAACTCTGGACAATATACTGAACATCTTTCCATATTCCTTGTGAGAAAAGTCGAGACAATTAATAAGAACATTCTTTCAGGTTAATTGTGAGGATTTGATGAAATAGTTCATGTAAAATGCTTAGTGCCATGCCTGGCACATTATAATGCTCATTAAATGATAGCTGCTCTTGTTTTTAAAAAGTCAGTGGAGAATAGTGTGGCCTCTGGGCCACCATCTACCGGGTGTGAATCCCCGTCCCACATAATAAATATGTCACCTCAGGCAGGCTATATGTGTCTCAATTTCCTCACTTACAAAATGGAGATAAAAATGACCCCTCACACCTCACACCCATTAAGATGGATATTATTTAAAAAAAGAAGAAGCCCAGAAAATAAGTGCTGACAAGGATGTGGAAAAATTGGAACCCTCGTGCAACGTTGTTGGAAATGTACAATGTGCAGCTGCCATGGAAAACAGTATGGCAGCTGTTTTCAAACAAATTACACACAGGATTACAATATGATCCAGCAATTCTACTTCTGAGTATATGCTCAAAATAATTGAAGTCAGGGACTTGAAGAGGTATTTTTACACCTTCATAGCATTATTCGCAATAGCCAAAAGGTAAAAGCAACCCAAGTGTCCACTAATATACAGATGACCGGAGAAACAGAATGTGGTGTGTACACACAACACATTGTTACTCAGCCTTAAAAAGCAAGTGAATTTTGGCACATGCCTCAACATGGATGAACCTTGAGGATATGATGCTAGTTGAAATAAGCCAGTCACAAAAGGAGAAATACTATAGGATTCCTCTTACACGAGGTTCCTAGAGTAGCCAGATTCAGAGACGGAAAGTGCAGTGGTGCTTGCCAAGCGCCGGGGGAGCGAGGAATGGGGAATTTGGTTTTAACAGTCAGAGCTAGTTTGGAAAGATGAAAAACTTCCGGAGATGGATGTTGGTAATGGTTGTACCTGTGAATGTACTCAGTGACAATGAACTGTGCCCCACATTTAAAAATGGTTGAGATGACGAATTTTATATTATATATATTTTATCATAATAAAAGAGAGATAAGGTGTCAACTGTTTATATTATTACCTGGGACTTTGTCTGAGGCTTTGCTATGATGATGATGATGGTTATCAGGATTATTATTTATTTTACATCTTTGTGCCCTAGCCTCATGTAAAGCTGCATAAATTAACATTCGCTTTGTTTTCATATGACAAGGATAATGATCACCCAAGAGTTAAGCCAAAGATTAGCACTCAGACTAACCTACCTGCCAGATTGTTCAGAGCATTGATTATTTAATGTATGAGAAAAATGAATATGAATGACTTTCAATTTCTTTCTTTTATCTTTAAGACCAATCTGGTAGCATCAAAATAAAGAGGATAAAAATGCAAGAAGATTAAACTGAGGGCTTAGTTTTTCAATAGAAATGTTTAAAATTCAGGTGTCTTACTAGGGATAGAATCTTGGAGGAACTCTGAAAACAAATCAAATATGTCATCTCATCATTAGTTAAAAGATTCAGAAAAAATCTGCAAACCATGAGGCTGGAAGAAATCGCTAACATGCTAAAACTAATAATGATAATTTTCTTTTTTATTGTTATGTTAATCACCATACATTACATCATCAGTTTTTGATGTAGTGTTCCATGATTCATTGTTTGTGCATAACACCCAGTGCTCCATGCAGAACATGCCCTCTTTAATACCCATCACCAGGCTAACCCATCATCCTACCCCCCTCCCCTCTAGAACCCTCAGTTTGTTTTTCAGAGTCCATCGTCTCTCATGGTTCGTCTACCCCTCCGATCTCCCCCCCCTTTCATTCTTCTCCTCCTACTATCTTCTTCCTTTTTTTTTCCTTAACATATATTGCATTATTTGCTTCAGAGGTACAGATCTGTGATTCAACAGTCTTGCACAATTCACAGCGCTCACCATAGCACATACCCTCCCCAGTGTCTATCACCCAGCCACCCCATCCCTCCCACCCCACCCCCCACTCCAGCAAAAAAACTAATAATGGTAATTTTCAAATGCCAAACTACTTGAGCTGTCACCTTCTGGAAAACTGCATGTTCCCACTGACAATAATTCCTAACACTGGGGAGAAAAAGGAAATTAAGTGACAGACTTGTTCAACTTTGCTAATTTCAAAGGCTGAGGCTTATTTCTGGGATTTGTCTGAGAACCGGGGTCACTGTGACTAAAGCTACCCATTGAGTCAGCCGACTCCAGAATTGAACCTTTATACTTATTATTTGTGTTGACTGATGTGTGACAGAGTTGAAGAAATGAAATGCAGGGGGTTAAGTGCAAGGCCTCAGGAATCAGACTGCTCCAAATCCTGGTCTGGCCATGAGATTGTGAACAAATGAAGCCTTGTGACTCAGGTTAGTGATATTAATAGCTTCTGTCTGAGCGCTGTTGTGATACTAGATAATACATAGATAGTTGATAATTAGATGATAATTAGGCAACTGTTTTGATTATTGAACAATAATTACATAATAAAGTAGAGAAGAACTGATAAATAGCAAGGTAATAAAAATAATACAGTCAATGTTCAATAGACATTAATAGTGGGGGTGATGATGAGGATGACAGTAATGATGATGAAGGAGCCCAGGGGCCTCTCACCTCATGCCAGTGTTGTCAGAAATGCTGTGGGATATGTTCTGTAGACCACTAAACTTATTTAACCAAGAAGGATTTTAGCAATTAGTGACAGATTGAAAGTGGCCTACAAAATATGTAACGGTGTTTGGAAAGAGCATTCTTGCTCACACTGGTTGGCTCAGAGCCTCAGTGATCTAAAGGATAGTCTATCTGTGAATCCCTTGGCCCTTTTATCATTCTGGTTGCTTTTTGGTGCCAAGATGGTGGCTGTCACCCCAGATACCAGTGTAAACAGGAACAAGGCACAATGGATGGCATCTTCTTCTTTCATTAGGAAAGCAAAAATTTACCCAGAAACCCGAGCGGCATTTTGCTCACAGACTATTGGCCAGAACTTTGCCCAAGGCCACTTCTTACTACAAAGAAGCCTGAGAAAGAAGTATTTAGCTCAGTCATATCGCTGCTTCGAACCAACTGGGGTTGGACAGCAAGGAAGAGGCAGATGAATTTACCTCTTCTACTCTTGCCCTCACGGTTTTCCATGTAGAAAATGGGGTGAGATGCTGGATGCTAATGTACAGGATTGTTTTCTGAGAATGACATCAGAAAGTAGCCAATAATGACAGCACAGACATGAATTTCAGCGTGGATTATGCTACATAGTTCTTATTCTGTCAGGCTTCCAGATCAGCAGTTTGCAACATAGGTCACATGGGTCAAATCCAGCTGCTGGGCTGTTTTTGTAAGGTCGCTTTAGAAACATGTTAAAAATGGTAAAAATTACATCAATCAAGTTTTACAAAAACAAACAAACAAGAAGGAAGCATATGCAACAAAGACCCTAAATGGCCTATGAAGCTTAAAAACATTTGCTTTTCTGGCCATCACAGAAATGCTTTGCGGTCTCCCGTTCTGGCCTGTGGACTCCTCGAGAGGCGTGTTGACCTTCTCTCTATCTTTGCGTCTCTGTGACGGTGTCTGGCACGAAGTAGGTGCCCAGTGAAAGTGTGATAAGTGAATGACTGTAGAAATAGTGACATGAACAAATACATTGCCTTCTAGTACTTTCTAAAGTGCTTTTGATTAATAAAGAGCACTCATATCATTTTACTTAATGCTCGCCATCGCCTTTCCAACACCCAAGTTCTGTCAGCTCACGCGGCCTGCGCAGGACATGAGACTTGGAATCCCAAGTACTCTCCTTCCTTGGACCTGATGCTGTGGAGGGGCGCCCACCCGCCTGTGATCATCTTGTGTACTTATTTCCCTTGTTTACTCTCAGATTGGGAGCCTCATGAGGCAAGGGCTCCTGTTTATTTTATTCACTGACGAGTCCCTGGGTCTTAAAAATGATCTGTCCAATAAATGGGTAAATGGAGCCCTCCCACGTTAGAATATGTGGGGTCATGTTTTACTGTGGTAGCATTGTTCTTTACCCTCACCGTGTCACGGATTGGTTTGAATGGTTTAATTCCTAAGGAGAGAGCTATTCCTCATATTCTTTGTGCCTGGGCTGATTCAGCTCTGAATTCACATTTATGACTCAGGCAACTGGGAATTTTGTTGCCTAATTGATTGAAAAATACACATGTGGGCCCCAGACCTCTGTTTTCACTGCCTACCCAGAGGTATCCAGTCCTTTCTTTACATCCTGCAAGACTCTTTGAATACAAATGTCAGCTAGTTAATTCATTGACTCACCTGTTATCAAATGATGTTTGAGCATCCACTCTGTCAGGCGAGGTGCTGGGGTTCACTGGTGGCTCCTATTCTAGAAGGGCACACAATCTAAATGGGGAAACAGAAGAGAAATAAGTTCCAAGTGGTCAGATATATATGGGCCATGAGGTGACATTTTGAGGTTGAGTTTTGTATTTTGAACAGTACCCTGTGTCACCCGCAGGGAGTCAGCTCTTCACTGAAGATGTGGATCAAGTTAAAAGAATTTGATTAAACAAACCAGCCATCATGTCTTAGAAGTGTCAACCACAGGACATTTTATTGCTTTGCTCATTGGCCCTATTTTTCTGGTTGAACACCTATTTAGATGCTTGGTATCTAAACATAGGCTGTGGAAATGGGAAGAGTGAAATGCTAGGACTCAGATGTCCTCTGAGCCCTTGTCAGCACATGCAAGTAACAGAATTATTAGACTCATATGACTTGACACGAGTGACACTCTTTAATTTTTAAAATAAACTTTCTGTTTGGGAATAATTTTGGAGTTACAAAAAAGTTGCCAGATATTACAGCGTTCCTATATATCCTTTATCCAATTTCTACTAATGTTAACATCTTACATAACCACAGTACATTTGTTAAAACCAAGAAATGAACATGAATGCGTCACTATGAGTTAAACTCCAGACCGTGTTCAGATTTCTTCCTAGTGTCTTGCTTCTGTTCCAGAACTAAAAAATTGTATTTAGTGTTACTTATTTTAGGGATAAAGGATTATAAATTAGATAGAAGTTTTTTTCTTTTAAAGTCTCTTAGTATAAATTTGCATAAAAAACTATTAAAATAGAGTGACTAATTTAAAATTTGCTTAATGTTCATGAGAACTTACATATGTTAAAGTAATTCACAATATTTAACATAGAGACTAAGAAAGACAGAAAAATTATTTAGAAGAATTATAGGCACAAACTTTTTCTGTAGTTATCACAAAAGATTTAAAGCACATGCCAATAAAATATTCCAGTATAACAGCATGTGTACATATTAAAACACACATCTAAAGCACAAGGTCTGGGCACCTAGGTGGCTCAGTCAGTTAAGCGTCTGCCTTTGGTTCAGGTCATGATCCCAGGGTCCTGGGATCGAGGCCCATACTGGGCTCCCTGCTCAGTGGGGAGTCTGCTTCTCCTTCTACCCCTCCCGCCTACTCTGATCTCTCTCTGTCTCATGCTCTCTCTCTCTCAAATAAATAAAATCTTTAAAAAATTAATTTATTTAGAAATACAAACTCTTTTAACTCTGCTGTATGAGCTTCTCTCTTCTGTAAATTCCCCCAACATTATGTACAGTTAGGATTGCCTATAGAAATATTATCCACCTAACATTCTGACACTTTCTGGTTACTTTTGGCCAATAATTAATTTTTATGGGCAAACCAGGGAAATGCTGACAGGCTTGTGACTTCTGAATGGAGTCTCTCTACTGAGTTATATTTAAATGTACGAATCCTTTGTGGCCATGGCCCATCTGCACACTTCAGCTATTTTATGTCAGAAAGCTGTTCCTTCATAGAAAGAAGTTGCCTTAACTTTATACACACTCCTTTGGTCTAGCTGCTTTCAAACCAGACTAAAATAGCTTTCCATTCTGCACATGGCTGTGATATTAGCATGGACTATTTTAAACTATGAGCAGGGTGCATTTGGCAATGGTAAAGATGTTGGGCATCATGCATTAGGGTTTTCACTTAAGCCATAAGGTAGCCTGGGTCTGTTTAGTATTTCTCAAGACTAGGAAGATAGAATGGAACACTGAGAACATGGTAATTGGAGTTAGGTAATGTTGGAGATCTGAGCTTTACCACTTATGAACCATGTGACCGTGAACCAAATTACCAACCTTTCTGAACCTCAGTTTACCACTTTGTAAAATAAGAGTAATAGTAACAATCACCTCTTTAGGAGATTGGATAATTGATATTGAAAGCATGTAGCACAGCGTCTGGAGTGTAGTTAGCACTTTCCAAATGTTAAGTGCTATTACTACTACAACTACCAATCTGTGGAATGTCAATAGCCTTCCTAGAGAAAAGTGTGGGAAGCAGTAGGTTTCAAGAATTTCAAAACGGTTCTTTGGTGCAGTATTTCTCAGGGTACAGTATGCAAGAGTTCCCAGACATATTTGATCAAGACACCCCTTTTCTCTAAGCCATTTGTGTAACTTTCCTAGTGCTGCTATAACCAACTACAATAGGCTTAGTGGCTCAAAACAACACGGATTTATTCTCTCTGGTCCTGGAAGTCATAAGTCTATAATAAACCCTACCAGGCTCTAATCAACGTGTTTGCAGGGCTACATTCCTTCTGGAGGCTCCAAGGGAGAATCTGTTTCCTTGCCTTTTCCATTTGCTATAGGCTGCTGTCTTCCTTGGCTCATGTTCCCCTTCTCCATCCTCAAGGCCAACAGCATAGTGGCTTCAAGGCTCTCTCTCCCACTCTCTCGGACCTCTGCTTTCTTTGCCACATCTCCTTGGATTTTGACCTCCTGGCCTTCCTTTTAGGAGGACCCATATGACTAGATTAGGCCCATTAGGATAAGTCCAAATAATGTCTCCATGGCAAGATCCTTAACTTAGCCACATCAGCAAAGTCTTTTTTGTCATAAAGGAAGCATATTTGCAGGTTTCAGAGGTGAGGATATGGACATCTTTGTGAGACCATTATTCTGTCTCTACTACACGTGACCTAAGAAGTCTAGGGTTCTGAGAAAATAATTAAGAAAAACCCTGGACTTCATTGGTCAACCATTTAGGAGATGGGAGGCAGGAAGGCAAGGAAAAGAGTATACCTGGGACATTTCATTTGTATTGATTATAAAATAATATGGAAGGTATACCAGTCAGGGTCCCAAAAGAAAATGAATGGCAAAACAGGATGGTAAGATAAGCAAAAGAAGGCTTAATGAAGTAAAAAAGAGGCTTCAAAGGTGTGCACCAGGGATAACCTGCCAGAATAGCCCCAATCTTTCAATCTTCTCTCCTTCCTGCTAGGGTCACACATTGACCAAACTGTGTGACCAATTGCAAAGCCAAAGAACAGGAGAGCTGGGGTTGTAGAAGAGGGGTTCTCAATCTTGAGCTTGTGTCCAAAACACCGGGAGGGCTTCCTAAAACACAGACTGCTGGGACCTCTCCCCAGAGTCTCTGATTCAGTAGGTTTTCAGGGGAGTCTGCTGCTGCAGTCTGGCATTTCATCTTGAGAACCACTGACGTTGACTAAACAGGTTAGCCTCCAGGTGCACAGAGCAGGTGGAGAAGGATGATGAATGGGTTTGAGCAGGCCCAACTGAAACAGCAAATTCTGAACTGCAAAGTGTCGATTTTGAGTGCAATGGGAGGAGGAGTCCTAGCATGTGGAAAGCCAGACAGGCTGGAGGAGTTGAGGAAGGTGTCGTGGAGGAGGTGGAATTTCATCAGAGGGATTATAAAGATTTCAAAAGCAGGGGAGTGGAGAGCAGGGCACTGAGGTGAAAGAAGCACGCAGACTAGAGTACATCGGTGTGGTCCCTTTTAGGAGATCCATTTGCCTCAGGAAAGCAATCTTGCTCAGTGAGAAAGTCAATTTTGAGGAGCATTTGGAAAATCAGTTAATTGTGTAAGAGAGGGGCAGAAAGATAGGTAACAATATCTGGGATTGGCAGGGGTGGCAAAAGGGAGCCAGCGTAGGTTTTTGAGTAAGGGGAAAATGTGAATGACCAGGATGACTGGAAGGGGAAGATGGCTGACTTGGTGACACAAGTTAAGAAAGTTGTTAAAATACTTGGCATTGTAGAAAAAAAATCCCCACTAAGTTTGGGAACAAGAGACCACGTTTCTGGTTTAGGCCCCGTTATTGACTAATTAACTAGCTAGATCAGGTTGGTCCAACCACTGAACCACTCTGAAGGAAGTGGAATTATTTTGTTACAGGAGTGTGTTGATTGCCTGGAGAGGAAAGAGCAAAGAGGAGAAACATTTCAAATGCTACCAACATCTACACCTAGAAAAATAGCAACATCTGACAACCAGTGTGTAAACCCTGTCAATCTTTGGTAACAACAAACTAATTCTTGCTGGTGTTGACTTGTTGCTGACCATGAAAGGATTATGGCCTATTCTTTGGGTAGGTGATGCACATCATTAACATGAAAAGAAAAGAAAAAAAAGTTTTATACCACCGAAGCTAATTTACTTTGCTTAAAATTATTTCCTTAATTTATTCCTCCATCCATTTATAAATGAACTGCTGCTATAAATGAGAACACCAAGACCTTGAAGACTTTAAGAATGTGCCTTAATGTATAGTAGCTCTTGTTGAAGAAACTTACTGTCTTCAAAGTAATAAACATGGAGCTGACATTAGCCATCTGCCCTCAGTGAGATAAGGTTATATGTGCATTCTAAGCGTGATGTCTACACTGCTCAAAAGGGAAAAAAAAGTATCATTTTCTTGAAACAATTTTAATTTCTGTTCAAATATATTCTTTCCAGATCTATTAGCTTCTGCTTTGTATTCTGTACTTTGATTCCTTGGAATGTTCTGGATACACAGAACTTAAGTTTAAGACAGCTACTTAAAAAAGTTAATCAAGATTCTGATATATTTCAGAATGAGGAAGAAAGAAGGAAAGAAAAAGAGAGAGAGAGGGGCGTAAAAATGGTACTCTTTCCCCTGAAAAGATTGGCAATGCCAGATCTGAAGAGTATGTGATGTTTGCCTTCAATGATATGATCACTAACAGTAATAACTTAAGCCTATCTAATGTTTACCATGTGCCAAGTAGCTATTTCATGGCCATTCTGCCTTTTAATCATCACAACTATATGAAGTAGTTATTATTATTCTGAGAACACAGATAAAAGAAGGAACAGAAGCTTAGATATGTTATGTATTTGCCTGACGACACATCGCATTGACACTGGTGTTGGTGCTGGGTTTTGAATTCATGTCTGATTTATTTCAAAAGGCCATGCTTTTTACTACTATACTCTCTTCTAACACTCTCTCCCTGACACCCACTTACTCTCTTTTTGTCCTATCTTTTTTGGGATGGGTGGTTTATATTCAAAGCCTCTACTTTTCCTACTGTATAAGTTACCTACTGTTGCATAACAAGTTACCCCAAACCTGAGTAGATTAAGGGGCACCCCAGTTAGCTCAGTTTCTGAGGGTCAGGAATTCAGGAGTGCTCAGCTGGGTGTTTCCATCCCACAGTCTCTTACTGCAGTTGGGGCTTCAGTCATCCGAAAGTTTTGACTGAGGCTAGAAGCCCCACTATCAAGATGGCCCCACATGTGATTATTGCCAGGAGGGCTCAGTTCCCAGGAGACCTCAGTCCCTCACCACATGGACCTGTCCATAGGGCTTCTTGAGGGTTCTCATGGCATGGCAGCTGGCTATCCCTAGAGTGAGTGACCTAAGAGAGAGTAGGAGAGAAGACTAGAATATAGAGCACCTTGTATGACCTGGCTTTGGAAGTTACACTCATTATTTCTGCAACATCCTGTTGGTCACCCAGTCAGTCCTATTCAGCATGGGAGAGTGTGAGTACCAGAGGGTGAGAATACTTGTAGCCTGGCCACATACCTCCCATTTGGGAAGCTGGCTACACATTTACTATTCACTTCTTTCTTAACTCTCTGTACTTTAATTTTTTGCCTCCTTGTGCTCACTTCGGCAGCACATATAATTTTTTGCCTCCTTTCCTGGATTCCTAGAGTCTTCTTCCCAATAGATTTTATAATTTCCTTCCTATTATATTTCAAAGTTTTTGCTGGATTTAACAATCCCTTATCATCTCCTCCTTTTATCTTGGTTTTTCATTCATATCTAGTGCTTAGCATAGTGCTGGGCACATAGGAAGACTACTCAATATACACTTGCTACATGAATGAACACATTCAATGACTATATTCTCAATTTCCTTCCCCCTCTATGCTTCTATAGTTCTTGCTCTTCATTAGGGCTCAGTTGCAGGCTAGGCATGTTTGGGTCAATTGAGGTGATTTATTTCTTTGAATCACACAGCATTTTAAAAATTGAGCCAACATTTAAAATTTAGGGCGTTTCGGGGCGCCTGGGTGACTCAGTCATTAGGCATCTGTCTTCGGCTCGGGTCATGGTCCCAGGATCCTGGGATTGAGCCCTGCATCGGGCTCCCTGCTCAGCGGGGAGCCTGCTTCACCCTCTCTCACTCTCCCTTCTTGTGTTCCCTCTCTCACTTTGTCTCTCTCTGTCAAATAAATAAAATCTTTAAAAAAAAAAAAGGGGTGTTTCTGACAAAAATATCAGTTCCTGCTTTTCTTGAAAACTTAGAAGATCTGGCGTGGAAATAGTTGCTGGAGCCGAGAAAGGAGGTTCCCTCTTTACAGATGGCAGGTGCCCTTCAGTTCATCATGCTTCTCACCATTCCTGCTTCTCCCTCAGACACTGAGACTCCTTCAGCTTACCATTAATTACTGCACTTAGGATGTTATTTTTCTATGAGTGCATTAGTGTCTTAAAATCCATGCATCTATCAAAGTGCGAAAATGAAAGAGAGCTCAGGTGCTCACATGAGTTTTCTTAAACTTCCCTGATTAAAATAGGCAAGAATTTGTGACCTGTGTTCTCTGCTCCATGGTTTAGGAAAATGATCTCATTATGTAGTCTCCTTAGCAGGCCTCCTATATCCTTATGTTTGATGTCTTTTCTTTCTTATCACTTCAGGCTTGAAATGGAGAGTGAGGGGACACCTGGTTGGCTCAGTCAGTTAAGCATCTGCCTTCAGCTCGGGTCATGATCCCAGGGTCCTGGGATCAAACCATGTCGGGCCCCCTGCTCAGTGGGGAGTCTGCTTCTCCCTCTCCCTCTGTGATCTCTCTCTCTCTCTCTCTAAAAAAAAAAAGAAAGAAAGAAATGGAGAGTGAGGCCACTGCTCAGCTGCAGGAGAGACTAACGTTTCTAAGACTATGTGGTGGGCAGAAACCACCATGGAATGTCTAGTCTTCTGGTAAGAATACATCTATACACACTGGAAATATTTTGTTTTGTTCTAGAAATCCATCTGGCCTAGGCTTTGGTTCTACTGTTGGAAACTAAGTTCCTACTCATGTCTGATTCCTACTCATTTCCATATTTAAAACATCCTGGTATGTCTAGATCAGAACTTAAACTTTGTGTGTGTATGCGTAAAACAATGGAAGAATGGGAAGATAAGAGTGTGCTACTCTACAGGCAAAATTATAGGTAACTGAGGAAAACTTATCTCCACAAAGGCCGAGTGAAGTCGAGACTGAAGAGAAGGACGAGTTTGTCACCACAGAGGTAGGTGCTGGAAAGGGAGACAAACTAATTACAGCTGTATGAGCATCTGTTGTCAAGTCAACAAGAAAGTAAAGAGAAATTCAGAAGATCTTCAAGTTCAGTTATTTGAGATATTAGTTAGGAATTGCTTTTTGCTCTTAAAAACAGAGACCCAACTAAGGGGCTCAAATCAATTTAAAAAATCATTCACTTAAGGGCGCCTGGGTGGCTCAGTTGGTTAAGCGACTGCCTTCAGCTCAGGTCATGATCCCAGGGTCCTGGGATCGAGTCCCGCATTGGGCTCCCTGCTCTGCGGGGAGCCTGCTTCTCCCTCTCCCACTCCCCCTGCTTGTGTTCCCTCTCTCGCTGTGTCTCTCTCTGTCAAATAAATAAATAAAATCTTAAAAAAAAAATCATTCACTTAAGCCACATGCAGAAGAATGAAACTGGAACATTCTCTTATACCATACACAAAGATAAACTCAAAATGGATGAAAGCCCTAAATGTGAGACAGGAATCCATCAAAATCTTAGAGAAGAACATAGGCAGCAACCTCTTCGACCTCAGCTGCAGCAACTTCTTGCTACACCCGTCTCCAAAGGCAAAGGAAACAAAAGCAAAAATGAACTATTGTGACTTCATCAAGATAAAAAGCTTTTGCACAGCAAAGGAAACAGTCAACAAAACTAAAAGACAACTACAGAATGGAAGAAGATATTTGCAAACGACATATCAGATAAAGGGCTAGTATCCAAGATAATATAAAGAATTTATTAAACTCAACATCCAAAAAACAAATAATCCAGTGAAGAAATGGGCAGAAGACATGAACAGACATTTCTCCAAAGAAGACACACAAATGGCCAACAGACACATGAAAAAATGCTCAACATCACTTGTCGTCAGGGAAATACAAATCAAAACCAAAATGAGATATCACCTCACACCAATCAGAATGGCTAAAACTAACAAGACAGGAAACAACAGTTGTTGGCGAGGATGCAGAGAAAGGGGAACCCTCCTACACTGTTGGTGGGAATGCAAGCTGGTGCAGCCACCCTGGAAAACAGTATGGAGGTTCAAGAAGTTAAAAATAGAGCTACCCTACGACATGGCAATTCCACTACTAGATATTTAACCCAAAGATACAGATGTAGTGAAAAGAAGGGGCACATGCACCCTAATGTTCATAGTAGCAACGTCCACAATAGCCAAACTGTGGAAAGAGCCACAGTTTGTGTATATATACACACACAATGGAATGTTAGTCATCAGAAAGAATGAAGACTTACCATTTACATCGACATGGATGGAACTGGAGGGTAGGATGCTAAGTGAAATGAGTCAATCAGAGAAAGACAATTATCATGTGGTTTCAGTCATATGTGGTATATAAGAAACAGTGCAGAGGACCATAAAGGAAGGGAGGGAAAATTTAATGGGAAGAAATCAGAGCGGAGAAAAACCATGAGAGACTCTTAACTATGGGAAACAAACTGAGGGTTGCTGAAGGGGAAGTGGGTTGGGGGATGAGGTAACTGGGTGATGGGCATTAAGGAGGGAACATGATATGATGAGCATCGGGTGTTATACACAACTGATGAATTGTTGAACACTACATCTGAAACTAATGATGTACTATGTGTTGGCTAATTGAATTTAAATTAAAAAATAAAGTCAAAATAAAAAAGCACCAGTGGGGGAAAATAAAAGATCTCTAATTTAAAAGATCATTGGTGGGGTGCCTAGGTGGCCCAGTCAGTTAGGCATCTGCCTCCGGCTCAGGTCATGATCCCAGGGTCCTGGGATTGAGCCTCACATCAGGCTCTCTGCTCAGTGGTGATCCTGCTTCTCCCTGTCCCTCTGCAGCTCCCCTACTTGTGTTCGTTCTCTCTCTCTGTCAAATCAATCAATCAATCAATCAATCTTTAAAAAAAATCATTGGTAATAATAGTCTAGGGATGGTATGGAAGTTCCACAGAATAATTGTGGATCCAGCTATCCCCCTTTTCCTCTGCCAGCCTTGAAGCATAACTTCCATCCTTAAGTCACAAGGTGGCTGCTGGAGTTCCAGTCATTGTGTCAACTTGCTGTGTAGGAGCGAAGAGAAGAGCAAGGCCAAAAGGGCTCTTCCAGCTGCCCCTGTTCAATTATTCTGCATATATCTCACTGGCTATTCCTATGTATAAGGGTGTGTGTGTGAAAATGTAGTTTCTTCAGCTAGATTCATTGCTTAGGGTTCTGGTGGTAAGGATCAAGGGATGAATAAATGTAACAAATCCTGTCAAATCTTTTTAAGGGAAAGTAAGAAAAGTAATTATTATTTGACAATTTACTTACTATGCTTTAAATAATCTCATTAAATAGTCAAACGACCGTATGAAATAAGCAGTATGCCATTCCTGTGTTATAGTTAGGGAAACTGAGACTCAGAGAGGTTATGTAACTTGACTGAGGTTAAGTTGTAAATAGTAACATTCCTTGCTCTGCTTAGGCATTTTGTCATCTCAGCATGAGAAGTAAATTGTACTTATTCTAGTTGAACCAGGTATAAATTTTGTCTTATAAACCAGGACAAAATTATGAACTGTGAATTGCCTACTATAAAAAAAGAACATAGTCTTGTTGTCTTATTATGCTAGTTCATTGTTATTTGTAAAATTAAACTCAGCAATTTATGAGTGAGGTTTTCAAAGAAAGAGTATTACTCATAAAATTCATGATGGGAAATTTGGAAGTCTGGCCAGACTAAGCATATGTCATGGGCTTTGCTTTTAGTGGAGAACAAAAGAACAGATTTACTCAAACTCAGGAGCAAAACTAGTTGCATCTAGAAAATTGAGCTGTGGATCAAATGTTCAAGGCTTGGATGGCGTAATATACATCATTGTCATGTCAACCATAATACTAGCACTGTGTTAAAAAAGATGTATTATTGCTAATTCCTCCAGTGTCTTTCTCAATCTCTCCCAGAAAGAAAATTTAAAGCTTGCTGTGTTAGCATTATCTTTCGAGAAGCCTGAATGCCAGAGGGCAGAATATACTGGGATTGAAGCTTTCCAAAGGCAGTGATAATGTTTTTCTTGTTCATTGTGTATCTGCTGCTCCGAGCACATAGTAGGCACTCAAATGCTTACTCAACAAGTGGGTGAAAGAAAATCAGATTTCCTAGTTCCTTTTAAAGTTGGGCGATCTACTTAGGATCACGCTTATGGCTTCCAAATCTAGAAGCCACCTCTCTGGTTACTCCCCACTTTACCCTTTTGGCTTCTGTCTACTTTGGTCTAATGAAGTGGTCCTCTTGAAATCACCTTTTGCCTCTTACTCACCAACTCTTCTTTTTCTCAGTCTTTTTTCTACCTGGTCTGACACAGCATTGGTCAAGTTTGGCCTGACCTTGAAGCAGTCTCCTCTCTTTGTTCCTACAATGCTCTACAATCTTGATACTTTTTCTCCTTCTGTGACCTTATCTCTGTCATTTTCTGAATGTTCTCTCTTTTCCTGTGGAAAGTCACTAATACTCAATTATCCACCGAGGTCTTCTCATACCTTTCCAAATCCCCTTGTTAGAGATCTTGTTTCTACATTTGTCTTCAAATATTCTCTGCAGTTTACTCCTATCCTGTTTTCTCTGCCCCGCATCTTCTGTTCTTACCTCACACTTTCATTATCTTGCTGCCTAGAAGATGCTAGCACACACATCTAGAGTGGAAGTGATTACTTCCTTTCCCCTCCTTCAATGCACACATGCACACATACATATACACTCACTGTGATGGTTAGTTTTATGTGTCAACTTGACTGGAGCATGGGGGTCCCCAGATATTTGGTTAAACATTATTCTGAGGTATCTGTGAGGGCATGTCTGGATGAGATTAACATTTGAGGGTAAAGCAGATTGCCACCCCCAATGTGGCTGTGTATCCTTCAATCATCTGTTGAAAGCCTAAATAAAATAAAAGGCTGAGTAGGAATAGATTCTTTCTCTCTACTCTTTGAGGTGGGACATCAGTCATCACCTGCCTTTGGATTTGGACTCAGACTGGAACTTACACCATCAGCTCTCTTGGTTCTCAGATCTTCAGACTCAGACAGGAATTACACCATGGGATCCTCTGCGTCTAGACTTCTCAGACATCTGTTGAGCCAATTCTTTATCATCTCTTACCCCTATTTATAATCTCTCTCTCCACAAATATATCCTATTGCATTCTATTGGTTCTATTTCTCTGGAGAACCTTGACTAATATACTCACATGCCCACGCCCATGCCCACACCCACTGACACACACTCACACTCACATAAGCAGGTCCTCACTAATAGCCTTTCCCAATTCTGGACCCAATGTCTCAAACAATATCTTCAAGGTAGCTTTGACCCACCACCTACTCCTTTAATCTTCAAAACTAACCAATCAGCAAGTACTGATGATACTTCCTTTCATGATGCCTTTCAAAGGCAACTTCTCCCACTCATGTTTTACAATTATTTTTGAAAATAGTTTTAGTCTTACAGAAAAACTGCAAAATAGTATTGAGGATTTCTCTACATCCATTACCCAGTTTCCCCTAATTTTAACATTTATACAACAATAACACACTTATCAAATCTAAGAAATTAACATTAGTACAATACCATTCACTAAACTACAGGCTTTATTCAAATTTCACCCTTTTCCCCTTCTTTTCAGTTCTAGGATTTCACGTTGCATTGAGTTGTCATATCTCCTTAGTCTCCTTCAATCTGTGAAAATGTCAATGTCCATCCTTACTACATGGATCATATGTCTTCTGGGCTTCTCCACTGTAAAGTTACTACTTTCCCCCTGAAATTAACAAATGTCTTAGAGGAAATGCTTTGAGACTATACAAATACATGATTTATCCTCAGTTTTTTTTCCACCAATTTTAGCATTCATCACCAGGTCTTACAAGCAAGAATTATTGCCGTGGTGTTCTGATGGTGATTTTTTATTTCCCTTGTTTTTTTGAAATTTATTAATTCCTTTCATTCCATTTGAAATTAAAACTACTAACAATAGTCACAAATAGTTTTGGGGTATTTACTCTGCACCAGGTCTTGGATTACTAATTTAATATTCACTGTATCATTTAATGCCCACAGTAACCCTTTGAATTAGATATGGTTATCACCACTTTACAGATTAGCAAAGGGGAACCCATAGAGGCCAATAATTTGACCATGGCAAATAGGATGAGGCCAGCATCCCACCCATGTTTGTCTGATGCTAAAATCTGTTCTCCCGACCCTTACATAATCCTGCTATTACTTTGGTTTATACACTCATGTCATTGGAACATCTGCGAGAGAGCTCCCTGCTACCACAGTGCCTACCAGGGTCCAGTTACTTCCCTAATCCATAATTCGATGATGCTACTCTTGTCCTCAAGATATTTCAGTGTCTCCCATTAAAGATGAAGTCTGAAATTCTTAACCCACACTGAAGTCATCTGACACCTAACCCCAAGCCAACCTTCCTTTCCTTCCCTATATCTGTTCTCTACTCCAATCAAATGTTCCTTTCACAGTGGCCTGCCAATTCATGGTGCTTTCTATCTCTTGGCTTTGCCTTACATTTCATTTGCTCTTTTTCTTTCTCTGACAGCTAATTCTGCCCATTTTTTAAAGCTCATGGCCTCCATGATGGGGAGATCCTATTGGCTCTATTTTCCAAACATGTCCGGAATCTGGCTCAATCTAGATGCTCCCACAGTTAACCCCCAAGCCCAAGCTCCCACCGTCTCACTCGTGAATTATCGCAGGAACTTTCTAACAGTTTCACCTTCCTCTGCTCTTACCCTCTCCCTCCTCTCCTTACCCAGCAACCAGTGCATCCTTTAAAATGCACATCAGAAGAGGCCCCTCCTCCACCAGACTCTGCAATGACTCCCATTTCATGAATGTAATAAGTCAAGCGCACACAAAGGCCAAAAAGACCTAATGAGATCTGCTCTACCTCGCTGCTTCCCCACCATCACCTCTCCGACCTGGTCTGTTTCTATTCTCACCTTTATTAGTTCCACTCCAACTACACTGACCTCTGTGCTGTCACTAGAGTATCTTAGTAGGCACAATGAGGGCTTTTGCTTTGGCTTTGGTCCCTCTGCTAGGAATGCTCTTCCCCCAGATATTTGCACAGCTAATTCTCGCAGGTCCTTCATGTGTTCACTCAGATGTCACCTTCTCAGTGAGTCCCAACCTAACCTTTAAAAATGTCCAGTCTCTTTTGTCTTCCCTGCTCTCCCTGTCTCCATAGCATCCATAACCTTCTAATGAATGCTATGCTGTGTTTATGTCTGTGGTTTATTGTCTGTCCAGAGTATAAGCACCAGGAAGGCAGGGATATTTGTGTTTTGCTCACCGATGTATCCCAAGCAGTAGGGTCTGAGCCTAGTACCTAGAAGATCCTCAGGAAATTTTTGATGAATTACGTGAGTGTCTCATTCACAATGACCTCTTCCTTCTGTTCACTCTATGGTATACATAATGTTGGAACCATTCTTTTGGCATGTATCATATATGCACTGCCTCGTTTCATTTCTTGTACCTATGACCTGATTGCCCAACTGCATTGTATGTTTGGAGAGGTGACATCTGTGGCTTCATCCTGCCAGTGATCCAGTGATCCAGTTCACCTTCTTTCCTGCCTACCCGGTAAAAGTCCATGGTCTATCATTATCATTGCTCCCTTGCATATATCCTCAAATTCCTTGCGTCTGACCTGATACACTTCATCCCTGGTTTTATCTCAAAGCCAATCCTCTGCCTACTCCAAGCTTGATCCCCAGCAGGGAAATGTGGTTTGAGGAACACATATAACTATATTGATGGGCTTCACATTACATCCATAGCCACAGATGTCAAGTATAGTTCAGCAACCTGGTTACATTTCCTTATTCTTTTACTTATCTACACGTCTCTTTCATGCTCAATAAACTTTCATTTTCCCCCAGTGTTGGGGAGGAAAGGAACTCCCATTTCCCACTTGCTTCTAAACATGTGCTGTGGGGCGCCTGGGTGGCTCAGTCACTGGGCGTCTGCCTTCGGCTCGGGTCATGATCTCAGGGTCCTGGGATCGAGCCCCACATCGGGCTCCCTGCTCCGCGGGAAGCCTGCTTCACCCTCTCCTACTCCCCCTGCTTGTGTTCCCTCTCTCGCTCTATCTCTCTCTGTCAAATAAATAAATAAAATAAATCTTTAAAAAAAAAAATAAATAAATAAACATGTGATGTATCTGTGCTCTCATTCTTGAGGTGCCCTTCTGGTTCTATTTGGACCAACCCACTACCTGGGTTCCTTCCTTTTCACCTGCTAGCATTTCTCTTCCTGGAGGTGAATCTGCTCCTTCCTACATAATTTTTCCCTCTCTCTTGGATCGGCTTGACCAGGGTGAATAATTTCCCTTCTTAAAAACCCTCCTAAGTCTACATATCCATTTTATGCTGCTTTCTCATTTCTGTGTTTCTTTTATAGAAAATGCTCATTGGACTTATTGTCTTCCCTTCTTCACATACCACCAACAATTACAGTTGGATCTACCTGCAAAATATACCCCAAATCTCATTCCTTCTTGTCTTATTTTTTACCAACATCCTAGTCTAAGTTATCACTCTGTGCATGGATTATTGTAGTAGCCTCTCTCTGGCCTCCTTGATTCTATTATTTCCTCCAGTATGACCTTTAAAATAAAATTATAATATCGCTTCCTGAGCCAAAACCTTTTATTGCCATTCCATCAAACTGAGAATAAAATCCAAATTCCCTGCCATTGCTTTTAAGACTTGGCCTAAGCCTTCCTGTTACCTCTCTGATCTTGCCATCTACTACTATTGTTCCTTTAAATCACTTCACTCTCATCACTCTGGACTTCTTGTGCTGTCTTGTAAAGTCAAGCCTACTCCTGCCTCAGGGCCTTTGCACTTGCTGTTCTCTCCACCTGAAACCTTCCTTCACAAGATCTTCATATGATTTGTTCACTTATTTCATTCATTTTTCTACAAACATCTCCTCCTCAGAGAAGCTTTCCTTGACACCCAATCTAAAGATAGCTCCACCCCCATCACTCTTCCTCCTTTTGTCCTACCTTAATTTTCTTCACAGCACTTAGCAATGAAATCATTTAATAAAGTGTTATTTCCCTGACTGGCCTATGAGGATGGAAACTCTCTGGGCACGTGAAACACCTTTGTCTCACTGTGAACTCCCTAGTGTCTAGAACAGTAGATACCTGAATAATTCCTAGTTGAATAAATAGATACAGTTAATCATTTATATTTGTGCCAGACACAGGACAGAATGCTGTGAAGATAGGGATGAATGAGAAAATTCTTGCCCACAAGGAACTCACTGTCTTATATAGGGGTTCTTAACATGTCCTCCTCAGACCAGCAGCACCAGCACCATCTGGAAATTTATTAGAAAGGGAAATTCTCAGGCTCCACCTGGAACTGCTGGATTAGCAGCCCTGGGGGTGAGGCAGCAGTCTGTGTTTTTAACAAGCCCTCCTGGCAATTACAATGTCCTGTGGAGCTTGAGGACCACTGTCCTAGTGGTGAAGTCAGACCTGAACAGGCAATGCTAGTATATGAGGGCTGGGGCCATTAGCAAATGCTGGACATTTTGAAGACATTCTTTGTTAAAGGTAAGACTGTGGTGCCAGTACAAATATATCCCGCCAAAGTACTCTTCGCTCTCCTTTTTCTTATCCTCATGTTTCCAAAGGGAGTGAATTTATATTCCCAACAGAGGGGAAAGAAAAAGAAAAACAAAAACAGAACGCAAATAGCTGGTCTAAGACCAAGGGAGTTGTAGCCTCGTTGAACCAGTTTTCCAAATCCAGTTAAACTAGGCTATAACTCCTGGGCTGGCCCACGCTCCGTGTTGTTTAAATTACAGAATCTCCAAACGAATTGGAACAACAGGCCCAGTGTTGCTCAGTGTGAGCCAGCAGAATACCCTAGACAATAGAAGTCACTCACAAAACAAGGACTTAATGCAGTACAAAGAATGGAAACCTCCATGGAAGGTGAGCCTTGATCCGAGAAAGCAGGCCAGCCCCATTTGGGCCCTTCTCTGTCCACTGACCACTGTTGGAGCATCTCTGCTTGAGGTTTCTGTTTGCTCATGAAGGGCTGTTGCCAGGACAGTTTTTAATGAACACCAGTGGGCTGTTTCCTTACCACCCTGACAAATACCAATCCGCCTGCGAGGCTCCCTCTGATTTCAGCTCCAGATAGAAAAAAAAGACCTCCCGGACACTTCTACCTCATATTTATCCACTGAGCAAAACTGTGAGAGCCAGTTTAATTGGCTTGAATACCTCTCAGACTTGCTATCAGCCGATAAATCTGCAGGAGGCCCTTAGAAAATTAGGCTGGCCTTAATCTTATTTTAAAACTTGGAGTTGCAGGGGAAAAAAAAAAGAAAGAAAGAAAAAAGAGAAAGCATTTGACTAAGTTTTGGTGCAGTGAAATTATTGGCTATTTCAAATGTTCTAGGATGTCAGCTGAAGACCATATGAAAACATTTAAATGCTATTCCAAGAGAATCCAATATGCTAGGAATATGATAGGGGACACTGAATGGAAAATTCTGTAATTACTATGTTCATATTTCATGGTAAAATACATTCAAGATTAACTGTCTTCTAGTGACACATTACATGTATCCAAAACATTTGGGGGCCGCTTGGTTGGGTGGGAAGGAGGAATAATTTAATTAGGCCACAGATAGAGTTTTCTTAGAATTCTTGGTCATACATAGCTAGTTTTGAGTTTCTTCTTTTACAGCTTTGAGTCACTGGTCATAAAATCAGCATTGTTAGGAAATAAACCTGGTCAGCAGCCTTATCCTTTTGGTGCTACACGTGTGGGCCGATCTTTGACGCAGTGGGAGCGTGTAGAGTGAGGACAGGTCCCGAGGCATTGCTCCTATCCATAGAGCCCTCTGTGGGTTTCCCAGCCATGCTCTGCCTTTGGACACCACTCAGGTTTTCTGAAAATATACACAACGTTAAACCACAGGCCGAGTTTTCGGTATGTTGTAAACATTCTCACAGCAAGTGCAAAAATAGCCCCCTTTGATTCACTGCTTGCCAGGGCTTGCTCTTAAGAGTGGCCAAGAGGGGCAAAGAATCGAAGGAAAGACAAAAATGGAAAGAGACAGAGCCAAAGAGAGGGGCTGGTGAGAGAAAGGAGGAGGGGACAAAAGAGAGGAAGGGAATGAGAGAGAGGGAGGGAGAGGAAGGGAGGGGGAGAGAGAGAGAGAAAAGATTTTAAAGGAAACTAGCAGCCTCAAGTACTCTAGAATGTTCAACTTGCTCAAAACATCCAGGGAACAATTCATGGGCAAATAACCAGTCACGTTGGATGTGTCGAGATAACTGAAAATGGCAGAGCCGCTGCCTGCTGGCCTGCCTGGTCCAACAACTTTAGAGATTCACTTGGATTTTGGATTCATGCATCTGTGAACATTAGAGAGGAAATACTCGTAACGCTCATCCAGAATGGATTTCCCAGCGGGGCTCATCGCTACTCATGACTGTGAGGCTATGAGGAGCTTTCCAGGGTCTCCCAATTCTCAATGTATCTTGCACCTAGAGACAAAGATCACTGGAGTCCATTCACAGATTGCAGGTGGGAGGGGCGAATTACAGGAAGAAATGGTGTTTATGATATTGATGGCATGCATACATACAAAAGAATATTCAGAGGAAATAATGCTGAGTGTGTTAATACTTTAATTTTAAAGTTTTCCTTTGATTTAGTTAATGAGATTTTTGTTTTACTGTTCTCTATACTCTTCATTGCGAATTTACAAAATTTAACAGTTTTTTTTTTAATAAGGGGATTTTTAACTGACTTTAAAAGACTTTACTATCTGTTGAATTCCACTGTACTCTTCCTTCTATTCCATATTCCTTTGAGTAGCTCACATCTTTCCAAGGACCTTGCTCCTGAATTTCACAGACTCAATTTTAGAACCGATGTTCACTATTTCAGCCCATCCTATTTGCTCCACTTAATGATACATATGATTCCAGGGATTTTGTGAACCGCCAAGAAAGCAGTGATTTTCTACTTCGTCCAGATTCTTGGGTTCAAATCTCAGTGGTGCAGTTTGTTAATTGTGTAACTGTGGGCATTTTATATATTTTCTCTGTGATTCTGTTTCCTCATTTGTCAAACAGAGACAATACTACTACTTATTATATAATACTATAATAATACCACTTACCACATAGGGTTATTGTGATAGTTAAATGAGTTGATATGAATTAAACACTTAGAACAATACGCAGCACGTGGGAAGCATCTAAGAGATGCTAGTTCTTATTCTGAGCCAACCACTCATTCATATAACCAATTTTTATTGATCAACTAGTCTGTGCCTCCCTTCCTTTGACCACATGGCCTTTGCAGGTATAGTGCCCTTCGTCTGGAATGTTTTTCTCCTCTTTACTTGATTAAATTATATATCTTTCGGGGCGCCTGGGTGGCTCAGTTGGTTAAGCAACTGCCTTTGGCTCAGGTCATGATTCTGGAGTCCCAGGATCGAGTCCCACATCGGGCTCCCTGCTCAGCAGGGGGTCTGCTTCTCCCTCTGACCCTTCCCCTCTCATGCTCTCTGTCTCCCATTCTCTCTCTCAGATAAATAAATAAAATCTTAAAAAAAAATTATATATCTTTCAGACCTCAGCTCAAATGTCACTTTTTATTGACAGCTTCCCCCGAACCCCTAGAAGAGATCATATTCTCAATGTCCTGATTCCTTTCCTTTATAACACTCATCAGACTTTGTAATTATGCATTTGGGTTTTCTTATTTGACTACTCTATGTCCCTCACTAGACCATGTACCCCACAAGAACAGGGACCACGCAGGATTTTGTTTACCATTATGTCATTAGTGACTGGCAGAGAGTAGATGCTTAAGAAGTAATTGTGACCTGAGCCAGTGGGTAAGTCTGTCATCACTGTGCTGAGGATTAAGGACGAAAAGATCAACAGTCCCTGTCCTGAAGGAACTTGCCATCAGCTAGAGGTTGGAGTCTTGTCTAGAATCAATTTCAATTGTCTGGGTGAACAGGGAGGAAGGCCAGACCTAAGGCAGCGACAATGCATTGGTTCACCTGGCCCAGTGGCTTAATGACCTGCCTTGGCAGCCTCCAGAGCAATTGTGGGCATAGGTCCAGGGACCAGTGAGAATCTCAGTTGTGAAGCAGACTAATGGGCTTCTGCAGAAAGTCGCACTTGGGAATCCTCAGTGCATATTTATTTGTTGGCCTAACGTTAGCCTGAAGCTCCACGAAGTTTCTCTCCATTTTTGTCCCCACATAACTTATCCAGGCTGTTACTGACAGTACCTCTGCAAAATTTTCTCTCTTCCTGAAAGATATTTTTACATTTTAATTGTGAATTCAGTGGTATATTTGTGATTCTCAGAGGTCTACTCTCTTTGGAACATGGCCCAGGCCTGCTGTTCTATGTATAACACTTGACTGCCTTGCCACATCTTGCTGGATGTCTCACTTCCAGGCAGACACAATGCATCCACACAGCGTATGGTGGGAAGTGGAGATTGGAGGACTTATCTCAAAAACTAAATCCAGCTGAACCTATACTTTTTTTCCCCATTTCCTTTTTTAACTCATAAGAACAATACCTAGCGGAGATGAACATCAGGAACATGTATTTATTAAGTACTCACTATTTTAGTGGACTCTGGAGTATTGGGCTTTAGGTTACTAGACTTTAGTTTCTCTGCCATTAGCTGGCTATGTGACTGTGGGTTCCAGAATTCCTTAGTGTGTTGTGCCCTAGCTTTCTCTCTGTACTAGGGGAATAATTGCAAGAGCTGCATCATGAGGTTGCTGCCAAGTTTAAGTGTGATGACATCTGAAGGACTTAGACTCATGCATGTACAGAATCAGTGCACAGTCATGGTAGGAATACAGCTACTGATGCTGATGATATGCTCCTCAGTCGTGAAGTCCATCGTTATCTCAACCCAGGGAGTTAAAGTTATCCTGGACTGATTATGTATCTAAATATGTGACTGAGGCAATTCAAATGATCTCTGGAGGCTGACATCTTCAACTTTAGTCACACAGAATCCCTACAAACACTTTTTAAGGACAATGACCAATATACAGTTAAAAATGATCAAGCACTGGGCGCCTGGGTGGCTCAGTTGGTTAAGCGACTGCCTTCAGCTCAGGTCATGATCCCAGGGTCCTGGGATCGAGTCCCGCATCGGGCTCCCTGCTCTGCAGGGAGCCTGCTTCTCCCTCTCCCACTCCCCCTGCTTGTGTTCCCTCTCTCGCTGTGTCTCTCTCTGTCAAATAAATAAATAAAATCTTAAAAAATGATCAAGCACATAAAGAAACAAAGCACCAAGAGTGAGAACCAGCAGAAACGATAAAAAGCAAAAACAACATTATAAAGACTTCAGATATTGGACTCATCAATAAAAGGTCATAAAACAACTATTTTTGAATGTTTAAATAAACAAAAGGCAAGCTTCAGAATAGCTACTATTATCCAACCCCAGAAATGGCAGAGATGAACTCTGAGTATCCTTGCAGCCGAATATGTTTTCTTTAGCTCTTCCATTCACCTTGGTCCTATAATGAGCCTGGTCAGCAAGTTCCAATTTCCTTGAACCCTGGTCCTCATGGCTGGAGCACTCACTGGTATCTTCCCTCCCTTGAGGACATGGGTGATTCTACTTCCTACACTTCCTGGGCAGAGCTGGAAATCTTCCCATGAAGGGACAGATGTCCTGGGACCTCAGCTTGTCTTAGGGCAGTAGCATTATCTCTTTCCCTGTCCTCTGTCCACTTTGGTTCCTATTTCATAGGAAATAAGGAAATTTATTATTTCACAGAACAGAAAATCAAAAAGTAGGCTGGGATTTAGGGCTGGTTAATTAATGGTTCAGCAACAGTCCCAGATTCTCCTCCCTCCCACCCCTCATCCACACCATTGGCTTCATTCTAGAGCTGGTTCCACTCACCATCTCAAGATGGCTGTCAGAGACAATTAAGAGTATGTGTGTCTTTGCTCAATCCCAGTCAGAGACAGAAAACCAGATTCTGCCGCAAAACGTTGGATAAAAGGGTTTCCTGTCGTCTGATTGGGCCAACAGGATCATGTGACCACTACAGTCTAAAAACATTTACCGACTGGCTTAAGTCTGAATTCCTGAACCAATCACTGGCAAAGAGGAATTCATTTATGTAAATTGCTTAGACCAGTGGTTCATGGTTTTCCATGGGGCTGAAACTAGCCCTGTGAGGACACTGCAGGGGCTGTTATTGTCCTCACAATGATTTGGGGGAACAAGTAGATGAGAAGCTTAATGTCTTATGAAGGGTAAGGGGACTGCAATACAGAATCATGCAATAACGAATTGCCCTCTTATCTGCAGGACGTTTTAAAAAATAACAGCCTTATTGAGGGGCTCCTGGGTGGCTCAGTCAGCTCAGCAGCTGACTCTTGGTTTCAGCTCAGATCATGATCTTAAGGTCATGAGATCCAGCCCTGTGTGTGGCTCTGCTCTACTAGCAGGTCTGCTTGAGATTCTCTCTCTCTCTTCCTCTGCCCCTTCCCCTGCTTGTGCTCTCTCTCTCTCTCTCTAAAATAAGTAAATAAATAAATATTAAAAAAGATAACAGTCTTATTGAGATATAATTCATATACCATAGTACTCACTTATTTAAAATGTATAATCCATTTTTTAAGATTATTTGAAGTTGTGCAGCTCTAATCACAAACAATTTTAGAGCATTTTCATTGCCCCTCTCTGTGGCAAATACATCCCCATAGCAATCAGCCTCCCCCCACCCTCTCAACACACACAACACCTAATCTACTTCTGTCTCCATAGATCTGCCTGTTCTGGGCACTTCATATATATATAGAACAAAACAATATGTGGCTCTTGGTGACTGACTTCTTTGCATGTTTTCAAGGTTCATCCACCATTGTAGCATGCATTGGTACTTCATTTCTCTTTAGTGCAAGTAATATTCCATTGTATGGGTATACCACGCCTTATTCATCCATTCATGAGTTGATGGACACTTGATTTATTTCCACTTTGGGGCTGTCATCAATACCACTTTGGGCATTCATACACCTGCACCAGTTTTTGCAAAGGCACATGTTTGCATAGGAACATGTTTGCATTTCTCCTGGGTATATACCTAGGAATAGAATTGCTGGGTCATATGGTAATTCTATGTTTAAAATTTTAAAGAACTGCCAGATTGTTTTCCAAAGCATTTTATATTCTTACCTGATCTGCACATGGAAATGGCCTTGTTTCTAATTATTTGAGTGTATTAAATGACACTGATTTACATATAAACATAAAGCATTGTTTCGTGCAGCCATTGTGTGAAATGAAGTGATGCCTTACTATACGCTTTGTTTGGAACTTTACTAGGAAGTGGTCACCACTTCAGAAAAATCACATTATTGACAACCGCACTGTTTGTTGTATTGGAGTTACCAGAAGAAAACTCACATCTTATATTCAGTCTATGCCAGTGGCTCTCCACCAGACCTGATTGTGCCCACCACCCACTGGCAATGACTGGAGTCATTCTGGTTGCTTAGAAGGTGGAGTTGGAGGTGCTTCTGACATCTAGTAGGGCATTCCCCACAACAAATTATCGAGCCCAAATGTCCACAGTGCCAAGGTTGAGAAACCCTGGTGTATCCTCAAAAGTTCTCAAATTCACACTGTATCTTCCCTCGAGCACAGTCTTCCCACTTGTTTTTATGTACTTTAGTGGAGTCAGCCTAGGCGTTTTCTGATCGAAATGCATATAACTTTTTTATATGAAACTTCTATTTATCTTTTATATGGCAGTTTGGGAATTATGATGAATTTATAAAATATGGTATCTCTGAATTTCATTTCATGGTAAGTACAGGGGATACTACAAATCACATAAATCTGCTAGGGGAGTTGGTGGTTTGGACCTCTCAGATTCAACAATGGGAGCTGGGTGGATCTTCTGTAGACTGCTGGGCCCTGAAGGGAAAGGGTAGATGCGGAGGGGAACTGGGACTCTCTGAAGAAGGTAGGACAAGGAGAATGCTGGGCAATGTAGTCAACCATGCTGGGCAAGTAGTCAACCGTGTCTAGTATGGTTACTGATGTTTGCCAAGATCCTGGCTTTAGATCCCTGGGTAGCCTGCTTGTATTCTCTACCTCCCTGCCAAAATTACCCTTGGCACCTTATAATCCTCTTTCTTCTCTTCTCTCCTTACTTCTGTTTCTTTCTTTCTTAAACTCATCTCAGGAGAGTCTATTATTTGCAACCAAAAGGAACCAGAAGTTAAACAAAGGCAGGCGCAAAATAGCTACAAGTGGGAAAAAATAGGATGGCATTCTCATTCTCATGAAGCTTCAAGAGGGACTGTCACTGATATGATTTAAACCTGTTTTTCCCATTGGGTCTTAGCAGCAGCAGATGTTGCTATGGAATGTATCCATCTAAGAGGATGACAGTAGATGGAGAAACTTAACTTTCATATTGAGAATGGTGCAGAGCTTGCATGTGGACAGCAGAGACCCCACAACAAAAGAGCTGTCATGGGACGAATAAGAGCTGAAAATATTTCCTGGGAAGTCGGTGCTACAAGACTTTGTTCTACTCAGCAATCAAGCAACACATTTCTTCACTGGTCTGTGAAGAACAAGGTAACTCTAGAGTTGGCCAGTTAACCTTTTCTTTGCAGTTCAAAACTTCCCTGGGCAGAAGAACCTCAGCCTGTGTATGCATGCCCAGTTGTGCATGTTTTGGTTAAATTCAGATTCCTAGGTTCTGCCCTAAGGGATAACTAGCATAGTAGGTCTGGAGGGTACATGGGAACCTGTATTTTAAACAAGATGCTTCCCCCCCCCGCCCCCCACCCTTCCTGTTCCCTTTGATTCAAGCTTCAAGAATCGTCCTGTAGACATAATGATTTGGGTCTTTCCGACTGAGGCAAGAGTCGGGAAAGAAAATGCTGCCAGAGTTTTTCCTGCTGCAGGGAGCTTACTCAGATCTGTCTGTCAGCTCAGCTTTCTAGCTGCTTCCAGAAAGCCTAAGAAGTTGGCTCTTCTGGGGCTGGCTGACATTCCCTCTGCAATGGAATTTCCTTTTGCAGAACCTGTGGCCTGCATCATGCTGTGCACAGATTTTGTTGCTACTCAGTAAGATTTCCTTAAACCTGCCTTGATTGAGCAATGGTTAGGAATGGGGTGTGCAGACCCCGAGAGCACACAGATCACAGCATGGACAGCAGGCACAGTTGGGCAATGCCAAGGAAAATACCCAGCGTCACCCCTCTGAGGTGTGAGGCCACTGATCATGTCAGAAGCCTTATGAAATGTGCTCTCATGCCCCTGCAAAGGAGTTACTCTTGATAAAGACCAGGGTTAGAGAATCTGATGGATGTATTTATATATGTATCTAACCCCTGATGGGCTGAGGTTTCTGTGTTTCCAATGGACTTTGATGTGGAGGAGAAAATACATTTCAGCAAGAAATCCCTGCCAGAGAGAAGGCTTGGCTGCCCTCCCCCACCCTCCAAAGGCTTCTGAACCAGATAGAAAGCAGGTCCCGAGGATATGAAAAGTTGAAGTGCTGTAGAAAACAGTAATTTCAGCTGGGATTGCTGGTGGGTGTGGAGAGATGACTCAGATTCATGAAAGAGAATCAAAGAGATGCTGGAAAAGAAAAATGCATTTGGTAGCATATGGTTGTTCTGCCTTTTTCTTGCTGGGAATGGGGGTAGGGGCTTTAAGAAGAGGGAACATAGGCCATACTGTAGTGTTTGGGTAAGCTAGAGAGGTAAGAGCCTCCTGCCAAGGCCAAAAGCATCCTCAGGAAGAAGTGCAAACCATCTTGGTAATAGAAATTTCATACCATATTGGTGCCAGCTCTTCATGGGTAGCAAATATCAGAACCTCAGGTCACCTCTCTCCTCGTCCTTGCCTGAGACAGACATTGCCAATGGATCACAGCACACTTTTTCACTCTAGGCAGCCATTAGCAGTTGATCAAGGTTAGCATTCAAGATGAGATAGAAGAAGATACTAAAATATTTGACCAGGAAAGATCTGAGAGAATATCTTAGACTAGATGACATGCAGGAAAAACAAATGTTACAGAATGATTCCAAAGCTTTGGGAATTTGGGGGGAGATTCTATGATTTCTTTTTAAACCTTGGATAATTTATATCAATGATAATAAAAGCAACTATTATCTATCAGAACTTTCCATGCACTGAGCTATTTTTTCTGTCATTTAGTCCTCACTGAGAGCTGCGAGGGGTTGTGATTCCCATTCTGTAGATGAGAGAACTGAGGCTCAGCAAAATTAAGAAACTCACCTGAGGTCACACAGAAGTGTAACTGCAGGGGGTCAATTTTAAGCTGCCACTCAAAATCCAGAGCCCTTGGGCCCAAGGCGATCTCTCAGTCTAAGTGAGCCTGGGGTAACGTGAAAACACAGCTCAAGAGAGACTTTTGGCCAGTTCTCTCTGATTTGTTTATCTCCTAAATTACCTGTGCAGAGATTTCTGCCATCCACCATCTCCCTTCTCTCTGGCTGTGGAGGATGGCCTTTGTAGTGAGGAGAAGCATGGAGAAATTGTAAGCTGACACCTCGCCCTGGTCATTTCCATGACTTATGAGCACACATCAGACAGACAGTTGCTAAACACTCTTGCATGATACTCATTTTCCTCGGATCCCAGCTGCCTGGGAGTTTGGAAAGAAAGCTGGGGCCAGCTCTAGGGTCAGCTGAACGAACAGATGGGGATGAGCAGAGGTGACACACGATCACTCCTTGGCATCTGCTGGGCCTGTCATGGCTGCTTTGGTTGGCCAATGCCTTGACCCAGCTAATCCTGTTGGTCATCCTGGGCCGGCTGTGTTGTGTCACTCATTCCAGCCCCTGGGGTAACTTCTGCTTACAGAGGGTTTCTTTCCTTCTGAAATTCATGCTGGTGGTGTTCTGACTACTTATTTCAATTTTGGCCTTGGCTTGGCCTTCAGCCAACAAATGGCCCATGCATAAGGGCTAAAGGAGTGTCTAAGATGCCAGATTCTAGGTAGTTTACTGATAACATTAGTCTATTTCCAGGCCCTTCCTTTGCTGGCATTTGTCATCTCATGCCAACAATGCTTACATACTTACTATGGTTAGCTAGATTTTTTAGAGTGTCATGCTGAAAAAAATGGAGGACACAGGCTTATTTTGGGGGCAGTACTTTGGGTCTGTGGCCACTGATGTCATTCATCATCCATCTACCTCCCTATTAGTTACTGAGTACCTATTATATGCCAATCAACCTTATTAGGGGCACTGCCACATCAGCGGTGAAAAAAAAATTAATTAGTGTCACCATAGAATTTACTGTCTACTGAAAAAGGTTGAACAAAAGCTAGTTAGAAACAAATTAGTATAATTATAATTTGAGCAAAGCTATACAGGAAAAGAGTGTTTCAGGAACTGATATGTGAAGACCCAGAAGCAGGAAAGAGCTTGGCTTGCTTTAGGAACTGGAAAGTGGCCACTGGGGCTGAAGTGTAGTAGGCAGTGGGGATGGGGCAAGAGATTGGGACAGGTTGGATCATGTAGCATCATGCTAGGGAGATTAGATCTTGAGTTTCGCTGGAACACACTAAAGGGTTTTAAGTAGAGAAATGGCATAAGCTGGGCAGTTTTCAAACAACTTGTTTTCCTGCATTGTGGAGAATATTTTGGACAGAGCTAGAGTGGAGGAAATAAGATAAATGAAGAGGCTATCACAATACCTCAGGAACACTAAGATGGCTGTAATGGGAATGGAGAAAAGTCAGAGAGAAGTCAAAATTATTCTTTCCGGTCATTTGGGAACAAAATGGCAATAGGTTAATGGCCTGGGTGACTTAGCTTCTCCACTGTGAGTTTAGAGACTCTAAAAAAAATCTAATTCGAAATTGTGTTACTAATTATGTATTATATGAGAGTAATCAGGTAACTAAACACAGATTTTCTATAAGAATGTTTACTGCAATGCTGTTTTCATAATAGCAAAAAATTATAGTCTGAAAGTCCCAAATGTCTGACCTAGGAACTTGTCTAACATATCACAGTTTATCTGTATAATGAATTTTATGAAACAATTATTAAAGACATAAAATAAATCTATTGATATAGACAGATATTCATAATGTAGAAATTGAGTAAGGCATATTTAAGATAAATATGGATGATATGATACCATATTTTGGATGACACCTGCAAAGAAAAAGAAATCTCTCAGATGACATCCAACCAAACATTAATGGTGAACACTGGGTGGGAGAAATCACAGGCAATTATGAATCTTTTTTCTTTCCTATTTCTATTTTCTGTTTATTCTATTGTATACCAGAGCGTTCTTTTGTATAACTTTGTGAAGTAGTGGGTTGGTAGTAATTGTGCTTTTCTGTCATTGCCACACATATTGCTTTATTCACTGAGCCTTGGCACATGACTAATATGTTCTTTTCTCTTTGATCTTGCTCATAATCTTCATTTACTTCCTTCTGGAATATCCTCCCTACTCTCTCTTCCTTGTATCTATATTCAGTCTTCTATAAACAGGGTGTGACCATGTAATTTCTCATGCAAACTGGGACACTTTCATAAATGAAAGAAGCCAATATGATGCCACAACACAGCCAAATTGGTACATCTGGTCAACCTCTTATAATCCCTTGCTCATTTGGCATCTCTTCCATAATACTCTCTCTGCCATTTTTATACTTCATCCTTTGGCAATAGTTATCAACATAACTTTTGTTTTATATTTTTGTTCATATAGTCATTTGCATCTTTGATTGTTATTGACCATTTCACCTGCCTGTGTCTTCCTTCTCAACTAGAGACACTAAGCTCAGCGATAGCAGACACAATATTGTCCACCAAGCTTTCCTGACTTCGATACCTAATAAATGCTCAATAAATGTGTTCTTTATTTACTTGTAAAATTATTCTATCATTCCAGGCATATGAAAAAAACATTTACTTAGATGAGAAAGAGGGTTAAAGTAAGACTCTTGGGAAGGTGCAGCGAGCAGAAACATAGCCAAATCAAGCCAGGTTTCTAGTTTTCCAAGAGTCAGGGAGCCCTATGGAAGTACTCTAACCCAAACTGTGGAAATTGGGAACAAATGCTTTTGGAAACTTCACATGTTTGGGGGCGGGGGTTCCTTTACAGGCTTGTAGGCCACATGGCAGTTTCAAATTTTGGTACACAAGGCTTGGGAGTGAAAGTCAGATGTGATTAAAAATACACGTCTTACAGATGTCTGGATGCTGTTCAAATCCCCAAAAGTGTGATAGAAAACCCAGTTGCTTTCCAGATTTTTAGGGCAGGGAAAAAAGGCCATCGTGGCCCCTTTGTCTCCTTATTGAATGGATATGTTCAAGTGACATTTTAAATTTGTAGTGTTATCTCAGCTGCTTGTTTACCTTTTTAGCACTCCTGCTTACTGCCCTGAAACTGTAAGAAGGCTAATTGGGGGAACATGTGACCTGTCCCAGGAGATGAAAAGTTCTCATTACTTTTAGCATATGCTAAGTAAGTGCAACATACATATAAAGATGATTTATGGAAATGAAAAGTATAAAATCCTAGATAATGCCTCCCCAATACTAAAATAGAACAATATTATTTTCTTTCAGCATTTTCTTATGCTCTCATTTTAAAAAAGAGAATTTAAATATTATTTATTTGACTTATTTTTTTTTATAAACACTCTCTAACCATATCCAGCCGTCTGGCTTTGTTTATAATAACCTGTTTACTCATCATCAATTTAAACATACAATCTGAACATCTGTCTCCTTCTACCCCAACTTATTTGCTTTCAGTCTTCATTTCAGCTTGAACTTGAAGGTCAACATCTTTTTCTTTGGGGCTCAAAGGAGTTGCAGAGACCCCAGAGATGTTTCCTTGCAATGTGCCTGAGAGGTATGTTTAATTTAAAAATTCACATTCCACCCCCATCCCCAAAAATAAAAAAGGAAAAAATTGGTCTCTGTTACACAGAGAGAAAACAAAGTGGGAAAGAAAGGCACTTTGTTTTGCCAGACAAAGACAGGCTATCAATTTTCATAAATCTGCATTCCCAAGACAACTGCTCATGTCTGGTAAGAGGTCCATTTCTTTGAACTTACATACCAGAAAGTATTTTTTCCCTTGTCTCAGAAGGCTGAAGAATACAGTTTAATAATAGTATATGTAAAACTTAAGTAATCGAACACAGATAATTTTATTAATTTCAACAATTCTATTTTATAAGGATGGGGTTCCTCAGGGTTGGGAAAGTGGTCCAGAGCCAAGTAGGGGAGTCCTAAACAACAACTTAGACAAACACACTCTCTGGTTTTCTAGAAAACATTCCTTGCAGTCATCATATGTGTGTGTGTGTGTGTGTGTGTGTGTGTACATTTATGTGTCAGTTTGCTAATTATGAGATGGACATTTAAATATATTATTGAAACAAGGAGAATCTGGCACATCTTCAAGATTGGCAAACTGTTTTGCTTCAGAGTTAAATATTACTAATATTTACTGGTTTTGTAAATGTAGATGTTGTAAAGTCTTATAACTTTTGTGCTTGCTCTTTTCTTTCCCCCTCTCCAATTTTAACCACTGAACAACCAACATTCTTGTACAAATAAAACCCTAGCCATACATACATACCAACCCCAAGTATGCATATGTATAGTATGTGTCAGCCTTAATCCATTTCCTAGTGAAGTTTTATAGCTGGGGCTTTGAGACAGACGGGGCTCATGTTACTAAGACTGCCTAATATACATATAGTTCATTAAATAATGAGGTCTCATAAATCACTAAGCATAAATAGCATAGATCAGTTGATGCAACATATTGAAAGACTTGGATTTTAAAAGTAATCATTGTTCCTGTATATTTGTAGTATAAGAGAGTCCCATGGTTGGTTTTTAGAGTCATTTAGATGAGATTGCTGATGATCTGAGTCACTTTGTAGGCCCAACAGACATTTAGCTTTCCTGGCCTCTCAGAGATTTGGGGTGAGCAGGATGAGATAGATCCTAGGGATGTGCAATTTTCAAAGGGGCTTCAGATAATCCTCATGATGGGGTGGTATGGGGAGAAACACTAGACCTGTGCTGCTCAGAGTGTGGTCCATGGATCAGCAGCATTGGTATTACCTGGAGGCACGTTAGAGACAAAGAATCTCATGCCCCATCCCAAGTCAGAATCTGTATGTCAGCAGCATCCCCAGGTGATTTGTATGCACACTAACGTATGAGAAGCATTGTTCTAGACCAGTATAATGACTACCACTGTCTTTGTTATAAATCCATAGCCCCAAACTCCATTTTATTTTGTTTTATTGTACCTTTTGGCAGTTCAATATATCTTATAATTTCTTATTTTGAATTTCAGTTCAGGGAGTATGTTTTCATGATGCTGAACTTACTGGTTGAATCAATTAGTCTGGTCAGGTAAGTGGTTAATTCTGTGAAGAAAAAAGTGCATTCTCACAAAATCCCTAAACCATCAGCCAAGACAACTATTCATTATAATGTCAACCAAAATACCTACCTGAGTGATTGATCATTGCTGTTGCAAAGCCTTGTTCTGATGGGACACTATGTTGACTTGCCATGACTTAACAGCAGGAGGCACCTTGTCTGTCTTCATTGGAGTCATGGTGCGTGGGTTAAAATCCTGGATTTTGGAAAGGAAAAGAGGTGGGTTTCAGTCCTGGTTTGTCCAGTTATTACCTGCATGTTCTTGGGCATTTTTTTCCTCTTTGAGCCACAGTTTCCTGATGTGTTAAATGGAAATAATAAGAGGTTCTGCCTCCTAGCGCTTGGCATATCATCTCCAATATGATATGATGAAGGTGAGTTTTATCATTGGAACAGTTGTAGGAACTAGTTGCTTTTTGTTTTGTTTTTGAGATATAGTTTATGTACTATAGAATTCACCCTTTAAAATGTGTATGAAATAGTTTTGGGTTGGGAATGGCTTTGGCGGATTTTGGGGTGGTGGTGGTGTTTGAAGAGCCAGGAAGCTTTATCTTGAGCAGTCTATGTAAATATAAGAAAATGAAAGAGAATTGAGTGCATCTCATTTAATTTCTGAGTCTTGGTGGTCCTGTTGAAGAGACCCAGGGAATTATCCAAACATATGTAGTTTCCATAGAATGAATCCTCTACTTGAATTCAGAAACTAGTCCTCGTATATGTGATTTAACTTAATATTTATTACTAAGCTTGTAAGAGCCATAGGACTTTTGAATAGCATTGGTTTTCTCTGAATTATTGAATGACTCTGCCAAAGGGCAACTGAAGTAGGTAGCAAATCACAGCACAGGTGGCCTAGCTTCCAGCCCAACATTTGAATTCAGTAATTTCAGATTAAAATGAATTTTCAGGGCAAGGGATATAAAAGTCACCAAAACACATAGCCTGGAGCTTGGTGGTGGGGAGAAGGAGCAAAGATGGTTCCTTTGGTGATTGTGTATGTATGCACAAGAGACTTATATTGTATTCAGCTTCACCCTATCTTGGTTCTTCACCTACCCCTCCCAGAGGCGCTGCCCACTGCTTGGTGTCCTCAGTATTTGGTAAAATCCCAGTGGCATTAACTCCAGAGCCAATTCACAGAAAATATTTGGGATTTCAAAATCATTTTTCATACAGTAATAACTTGCAAGAGGAATAAAAAATACAATTGATAACAGTAACATTTTTAAACTTAACTCAATTAGGAAACTTGTTTTGGTTTTTGTGTATGTGTGTGAATGACTACACTCAAGGTTGGGTAAGTTGCTCTCAATCATTTACTCTTAATCACTGCTGATTACTGGAGAAAATGATTTGAGGATATATATTGAGATCTGTCAAAAGTTTGCATTTTTTTGAACATTGTATTTGGGCTAGTGATCCTCAGGTTGAATACAAAGAAGTTATTAACAAGTATGTACCTGTACTTAATACATTTCTTTTTCCCCACAGAGTTATGGGTTAGCAATTTTGAAACTACTTTCTGTGTAAACTAGGACGGAACAGATAAATAAACAGATTGCAGATAGTAGTAGCAATGTTTCAGATTATTGGAGAAGGGAGTTACAAATACAAAAAGGGCAAAAAGTAGAATAAATCCTATTCTGTTAAATTGAAATTGTAGGTCATTCCAATTGGAGGTCATAAAACACTCATTATTTTTAATGTATATGGCTGTGGATACAGTTATAGATATGGACACAAGTGGAGATGGGTGTATGTATACACACATATACATGAGAGTGTATGGATATACAAATTTGTATTTTCCAGCTCTGTAGGTTGAAAGGGTCTAGAAGCAATAACACCTCAGTGACCACATGCATTCTTATCTTGGTCTCAAAATGCCATTTCCCCCTAAAAGGAACTAAGACCCTTTGGAGAAATAGCTGACTCTAGGGGAAAGGCAACAAACAAACAAAAACAAACAAAAAACAACAGAGACCTGGAACTTCATGTTATGTCTGAAAGTAGGAAGTGCTCAAAGACTTATGGGGATATGCCAAAAGGACATGGGTATCAACTTGAAGGAACCCTCACTAGCTAAATCTGGAATACTTTGAGTGTCAAAGAGAGATAATGATAGACTATGACCAGTTAAATAAAATAAGACACCATGAATGCATATAGATATAATTAGTTAGGGAAAAGAAGTTTCTCCTTCTAGGAGACTGACTGTACCTGAGAAATGCAGAGGGAAAGACAGAATCAGAAAATCACCATTTGGCAACTATCACAGTAACCATGAATTCAAGCTAAAATAGTCAATAGATACTAAAACCAGTGGGTCAAAGTTTGATGAGTAATAGATATTTCCCTAGTTTTACAAAATATGTATTAATTACAAAGGGAAAAAAATGTATCTTTACAACAGAGAAAAAATGTATCTTTACAAGGACACCACCTTAACCAAGGGATCAAAGTTAACATCCTGAGTAATGAGACAAACCCATATCAGGGGCCTTATGATATGAGGCTCTGAGAAGAAAACGATACCGCATCATAGTATTCTTGCCACAAATGCGTACGTAACCTGTAACCACTCAGGAGAAAATATTTGAGAAATCCGGAGTGAAGGACATTTTACAACATCATGGGTTTTTATTCTTTGAAGATGTCAATATTGCAAAAGAGGAAGAGCAGTTGAGGAATTGTTTTAAAGATTTTATTTATATGAGAGAGAGAGAAAGAGTGTGTGTGCGCTCCAGAGCAAGTGGTGGGAGGGGCAGAGCCAGAGAATTTCCAGCAGACTCCCCACTGAGCGCAGAATGGTATGTGGGGCTCCATCTCACGACTTGAGATCACTACCTGAGATCACAACCTGAGCTCACGACTTCAGCCAAAACCGAGAGTCCCACGCTTAACCAAGCGAGCCTCCCAGGCACCCCTAGGAATTGTTTTAGATTACAGAAAGCCAGAGGCTTATGACAACTGAAGACAATGTATGATCCGGGATTTTATTTGCTATAAAGACCATTATCAGGATAATTGGAGAAATCTGCATAAATTCTGTAGATTAGACAATAGACACTATCAATGTTAATTTTATATCAGATTTTTATATGTGCTTCTATAGGAGAATATCTATAATTTTAGGAAATATACACTGAAGCATTTAGGGGTAAAGGTGTATCATGTCTGCAAGTTACTCTCAAATGGGAGAGGAGAGAGCTTGGAGGAAAGAAGGTTAAGGCAGAAGGCAAAGGGAGAGAGAGATAGAGGGTTAGGAAAAAGGAGAGGGAGAGAGGGAGAGGAGGTGGGGAGAGAGATTCATAAAGCAAATGTGGTGAAATGGCAAAATGTGGGAAATCCAGGTAAAAGCGTGTAAGGGATTTTTTTGTACTTCCCTTCCATTTCGCCTGTAAATTTAAAACTAGGTCAAAATAACAAGTTAAAAAAATGTATTTTTGGTTGGATAATTTCACTAAGAATCTCTCTTCAGTATATAAGAGCACAGATAACAATTTATGTACAAAGTGTTTATTATAGCATTATCTACAATACAAAATTAGAAATAATACACACATAAAATAATAAGAGTATGAATAAATGTTTAGACATATGCATTTAAAAATATCATGTAGTTAGTGAAATGAGGTTTTTCCAAGAGATATAATTAAGTGGAAAATGCTATAATAATAATTATTATAAATATGAACTCAATTATGCAAATATATATAAACTAAAGAGGAAGTATACTAATATGTTGATGGAGCATTTCCTTAAAGAGAAGAACTAAAGATTACTTTCTTAAAAATGTATTGATTTTCACACTTATTCATAATTAACAAATTTCTAATAAAAAAGAAAACCATTTTTTCTCATTTTCATAGTTTCTAATTGGAGATTCTGCTTGATTTGAGCAAGGGTGAGGTTTTCAGTAAAACAATATGGTAGTCATGGGGTGCCTGGGTGGCACAGTTAAGCATCAGACTCTTGGTTTCTGCTCAGGCCCTGGTCTCAGGGTCATGGGATTGAGCCCTGTGTCAGGCTCTATGCTCGGCATGGAGTCTGCTTTGGATTCTCTCTCCCTCTCTCTCTGCCCCTCCTACTTGCATGCTCATTCTCTAAATAAATGAATGAATCTTAAAAAAAAAAAAAAAGGAATATGGTAGTCAAAAAATAGAAAAACTATTTCAACTACAAGATTACCTCAAATATGGGGCACTTTAGAGACCTCAATTTATAAACAATTAGCATACTAATTACAAATTTCATTAATTTTTTGCTACATGCCTTTCAAAGTAATATGGTTACACTTATACTTTTTAAAATACACATTTCCTTGTTTCAGACAGACCTTCCCTCTACTAAATACATGTACATTATTCATTCTTCTAAGATGTGAGTTCCAAGGATGGGAAGTGACTTCTGGTAAACGGCAGATGCTTTCTGTAGAGGATGGAAGACCTCACCATAGGGATGGTAGCTATGATTTCTCCCCCATTTAAAGAACTTATAAAATGTTGGCAAGGAGAGAACTTGCTGAAGATCATACACGAATATTTTAAAGAGTTGCTAGTCATGGGTAATTTGAAACTTTAACAATAGTTGTGGTGAATGACATTGGGGCAATATTTCCAAGGCTGGAACCTTTTCTTTGGAAGCAAACAGTCCTATTATTCATTGAGGATTTCTTCTTCAAAGGTGGTTGGTTCAGAGACCTTTTTGAAATAACAGAGATTGTGTAGAATGTTCCACATTACTGAAAGAAGATATCAGGAGAGAATTCACAAGAGGAACTCTTGTTAAGCAAAATTAAAAATGCCTTGAAGTTGGGTTTTATCAAAACCATGTTGGTAAATGAAAGCCAATAATATCAAGAACAATGAACATGTATTGAGCATCTACTCTTTGCTTAGTACTTTACCTGCCTCACCTCCTTTACTGCTAGTTTCTAAACTGTATAGCCCGGAAAAGCTAAAAATAAAAATTGTCTTGCGATGACTTAGTATCATCTTTTATGCTTAGGACCCAAATAGCTCAAGGAAGATAGCCTGGCTGATTTGTTTATGGGAGATAGGAATTGAGTTCAAGCAAGAAATCCCGGAAGTTGGGCTTCAGGTGAGCCAGAGGATTTGGCAAAGGAAGGCATGAGGCAATGTTTCCATTAGGGATGATTGGAAAAGAAAGAGGCTGGAAAGGAAATATCCATGGGCTGTTGGACTGCCAAGAAGAACATGACTCACCAATGAGAGATTTGTTATCTGAGCCTCTAAGTCCCTTCTTGAAAAGTAATACTTCTCCTGAGGTGGATTGGACTCAGGAAGAATGAGATGTGGGAATCTGGATGGGTTCCATTTCGAGGGGGAGTGATACCAGACTGCACCTTAGAGGAAAGGTATTGTGTTTCCCGTGGACTTTGTTACAGATGGACAAGCCTGATGGACAAGTGGAAGCAGAGGAGGCTAACCATTTCAAACGCGCAAATCTTCCAGTGAGCCTTTACTCATGCCCACAATCTGTCTTTTCTTTCTTCTCTTCCTCCTCCACACTTTTTCCCACATGTCGAAATCCTGCTTTAGTTTAAAGGTTAACCCACAAATACAGTCTCCACTGAAGAATCTTCCCTGATCCACTCAAGAAACGAATTGCTCTCTTCTTGGTGCTTTCATTTCACTTCGTTTATTCTTTTTGTCACATCATGGTTTGTGCTGGAATGGCTTGCCTTCTACCTTAGCAATTGGTATAAATGTCGGTTTTTGATATTGTAAAGCTCTTTGAGGACAGGGACCAATCTTACCTTGTTGTCCCTAGGCCATCACTCAAATCCTTGCCCAAATGAAAGATCAGTAAGTGTTTGTGAGGTGGAAGTGAAGTGGTCCGTCTGTGTGATATGGGTTTACATAGTGAAGACTGTGAGAAGGGGGGCAGAGGCGTAGGTTGGGAATAGATGGGCAAGATGGAGTAGATAACAGATCTAGGAACACGAGAGAGAAAAGTCAGCTAGCTACTCATTTACTCTCTTTCCTCTAAAATATATCTGTGAGTTGATCTGAAGTCAGTAATGACACGTAAGGCTCTGGGGATTAAAGTGAGGGCAGCACTGCACTCCTGGAAGAATGCTGGATTCAGACTACCTGACTGAATGTCTGCCCACCTGACTTTCAGAAGGCATTTAACTGCCATGCACCTTATACTCCTCACCTGCGAAATAGAGATGAAATACATGCCTTTCCCTTTCCACCGGCTTGTTGTCAGAATTCAAGAGGTCACTAGGAAAATGATCTGGAAGCTCAGAGTACTCTTTCTCATTGTTGTATCAGCATCACCCGGGAGCTGGTTAGAAATTCAGGACCTCAGGCCCCACCCTAGACCTCTGGAATCAGAATCTACATTTTAACAAGGTCTTCAGGCAGTTTGCATTCACGTGAACCATTTCAGAAGTACTATTCTAAAGGGCTACAGAATATAACATGCAAAAAGTCTGGTCTGTCTGTGTTGGGGAAAATGAATGTGGACTCAGTCCTGATAACTGAGCATTGGAAGGGGAGCCAGACTCATGAGTGGAAGGGTGCTCACACCCAGCAATCGTACTGGTGAAGTAGGAAATAAGGGACCTTTTCTGTTGCGTATAAAATGGTGGGCATGCTGATCCCTCAGACATGTGTTCCCTTGATGCCAACTTTGCTAAGTTCTTTTCCCTGTCCTTTTCTCTCATCAAAACTTATCTGTCCTATGTTGTTCTTTCTCAACAATCCTTGCCATATGAGAGTTAGGTAATATAAACTAAGGACTTAGTGTTAGGTGGTGTCTCAGAAATTTGCATGATGTGAGAGATCTTCCCAAGACAGCATTTTCATCCCAAAGAGTTAGGTAGGTAGTGGAAAATTTGGAGTGCAAAGGAAGACCCAAGGGGCTCATTAAACAACACCAGGTCAAGAATCATGGCTGTTAACGACCAGAACTTTGTGTATCCCAGACTGGTAGGGCAATGGTAGGACTAGTGGATTTGCATTCATACAGGGGCAATAAGATATTGGGAAGTGGCTAGAGGAAGGTTGGAAATGATCATGAGAGTGACGATGAATTAAGCACCTACTGTGTGCTAGGCATCATGCTGGATATCTGACCTTTACAAATATTATCCTATTTCATCCACACTTTAACTCTATAATCCCTATTTTACAAGCCACAGCAGCTGAGATTAAGGAATTTGCACAAGGTCACACAGCTAGTGTCCAGTGGAGCTGAAATTGGAACTCAAACTGGATGGATGGCAGCGCTTTCTACTGAAAAGAATGTAAGAAATGGGGCTCTCTAAAGAAGTACCCCTGGATATCTATTTTTTGATGCCATAAACACATATAAGAAAATTTAGAAGGACTGGTTAGAACAAAAAATTTCCCTCTTCATACTTTATTTCTATGTGAGACAGTAATATTTCATAGTGGGAGTCAAGACTTTGGATAGTAACTAGGATACTCTTTAAACTTTATCCTTGAGTTTGTACTTGAAAAACGAAACCCAAAATGACTACCATGTTCATCATAACTTTGTTTTGTCTTTTGCTGAATTACAAACAGTTCTAGTATGAAGACATGGTGAGGGTTAATTGAGTCTGACCTGGAAGAAAATACCTACACGTTTATATGAAGAGGATAAGAAGTTTTATATTCATAAAAATCTATCTTGAAGAACAAATTTTACACTCTTTCTGTATATTTTTTAACAACAGATTCGAAAGGACAAATAATTTTAAAGATTTTTTTTGAGCTTACACGGTTAAAGGATCAAGCACTAATGCATACTTTCTAATAATTTTTTGGGAAAATTACAATTTTGTGCTCTTGTCTAAGTATACACACATTCTACCAGATATAGGATATGACAATTTTGATTTCAGAAGACCAAGACTTTGGAATGATATAATATTAATATATTCTATAATAATAGTCCTTGAATTTACTCTCCTTGGTTTCTAGGAGTTACAATGTTAGGGGCTGAAACACACATGATATTCTTCCCAACCATTTGGGAACACAGGTATTTAACTGCTATCTAATAGGGGTCATTTTAAAAAATAGTTGGGTCAAAGCAACAGAAAAACTTTTTTGCAAACATAATATTAGTGCATCTGTTCTAAGGACATCATATAATTCTCTCTAGCTATATGCTACAGTGAAGGCAGAGAAGATTTAAATTTATAGGGGAAGCAGCAATGTTTCAAAGGGTTAGGAGTCGTGGTGGATTTGATATTAGCCACTGCTTCAAGTGCATCCTCCACTGTCTATGGGAATTTACACAGGTCATTTAACCCCTGGGTTATCCAATAAGATAGTGACAGGAACAGTATCTGTACAATGTAGACAGGATTACTGGGAGAACTGGATGGGAGGATGCCTGCTAAGCTTTAGCACAGGACCTGGCTACTGTTATTGAAAACTCACAAAGGTTACATCTGATTATTTACAAGGAAAGGAATTCTGATTTCAGTTATATATGGGAGCTCTGGATGGAAATTGGGGTGAATTAGAATTAGAATGTTTGGAAAATGTTTTAGAACTTGGTCATCTCCAGCCCCTTCCTAGTTTCTGCTCAGTTACCAAGAACTGTGGCATCATACTGGGTCCTGTGAAGTTCTTAAGGCTCAAAAGGCAACAGTCGGGACTTCTTAGGAAAATGGAGTTCTGGTAGATTTATTTATTTGTGTTTGTGCCAAGCCCTTTAAGATGCCCTATAATTCCACCAGGAATTGGATTTTCAAAGTTTTACCAGCTTGGAGAATTTGAAAACCAATGTCTAGAGGATGATGGGAAATTTGATAACTAGACCAATGTGCAGTGGATCATGTTCCCGAAAGATCAGCGAAATCTTGGATCAGGCTGTGGTCTATACTTCTGTTCTTCATTGAAATGTTTCTGCTTTAAAGGCCGGCAATGGTCTTCACTAGGAAGTGACAGAGTACTCTGTGGGAAAATGATAAATCACATACAAACTTTTTCATCTTTAGATAATTACGGTTTAAATTTTATAGTTTATGCATAACAACATGGCTGAAATTGTGTCTTCTCAGCAGCTGGTCTGAGGATTTTTTTAACCGAGGAAATGTGGCCTTTGCTGAGAAGTTATATTCAGCCAGCTGTGGGGTAGGAGCAAGTGTGGGGCCAGGACAAGTTTTCATGCAGAAGAAGGAAGTGATGTTACATTTATAAGAATCAGAAGCTGGAATCGAGACAAGGGCCCAAGAGAGATTGAGAAACTACATGGGGGAAAAAAGATGAGAGAGACAGAGGGAAACCCACGGGATATTTAAAAAGAATCTGAATATGAGAGAATGTCTTGTGGGGACCTTTTTTGAAATCATCACTGTGGGCTCTGAGGTGGAAGCATCCTCTTTGTCTCACTGAAAAACTTCCATAGAATTTACATTGCTTGCCAGTGCTCACAGTTTAAGCAGATTCTTTTCTGGGGAACACAAAGAGGTACTGAGCCTGCCTCAAAGTAGACATGAGGGAAAAATGGAGCCTGTGTGGGAGGAAAGCAACATATGGTACACATAAGGGGCACATGCTAATTGTGGAGAAATGAGAAAATATGGGTGAGCAAGAGAAAAGAAGGAGTCGTCCAGATTTATACCATCCCAAGACAGCTATTCTTAATGTGTTGATGGCTTCTGGTCCTTGTTCTAGATTATTGTGCACATTTGTGTTGTTCTATTATACTCTTCTTAAAAGAAAGTGCGATCCATGCAGTAAATACTACCTTCTAACCTTTTTCATTTGTCTAACAATACGCTGAGGTCATCCCTCTAACGACAGGGTGTCATTGGTAGAGGCCATGTAGATTACTCACGTGAGAAACATTGGTTTCCAGGCTTCTGCTCTCATGATTACTGGTCTGATTATATCCTGATGGCTAAATCTTGAACACGTATCTGGTTATCTCCTTCAGATAAATTTTCCCTTCTCCCCTTCTTCCTCTCACCCTTTCATTCATCTGTCCATCGACAAATAGTTGCTGTCTTCGTCTGCTTGGGCTGCTGTAACAAAATACCAGACTGGGGGACTTAAACTGCAGACATTTATTTCCGAGTTTTGGAGACGGGCAAGTCTCCAGTCAAGGTGGTGGCAGCTTCAGTTCCTGGTGAGAGTTGTATTCCAGACTTGCAGAGAGAGCAAGCCAGCTCTTGTCTCTTTCCGTCTTCCTATAAGGACACTACTTCTATCATGGGGGCCCTGGCCCTAATGACCACATCAGACCTAATTAACTCCCACAGGGCTCACCTCCCCATAATATCACATTGAGGGGTAGAGTTCCAACACATGAATTGTGGGATGGACACAAAACATTTAGATCCTAACAACTGATGAATGTTTCCTCGGTGTTGGGCCATAGGTGAGGTTCTGGGGATACAGAGCTCTTGACCTACTTGTGGAGGACACAGGCCACGAATCAAATAGCCATGCAGAAATAATAATTTAAGGAGGTCATGCAAGATTTCACCGAAGAAGTCATACTTGAGCTGGGATGCAAAGGATGAACAGGAAATAATTAGGGGAAGACAGAAAGGAAGAGGATCTCAGGGAGAAAGAACAGTAGGTATAGAGACTTAAAGACAGGAAGGAAAATGCTAGAACAAAGGACTAAATGAAGATCAGTATTATGAAAGGAGATATAGCGAGGAGGTTGCCAGGAACTGCTGATTCAAAAGGATCTAGTATTTCCAGGCCTCATTTTAAGTAAAATTGCCCTTAAGAAACGTTATATCACATTAAATTGTATTGCATTTGAAATACTCCATTGAGTTAAGCTATTCTAATGATAAAATTTAAATAGAAAACTATTGGACTATGGATATGGTATGGAGGAGGCTGAGTAAGCCTGAGTGAATCTGCAAGAACATATAAGAAATCCCACTTTAACAGTATTTGTGACTCCTTTAACAGCCCATAACTAAAAGCTCATCTGGGTTGGGCTTAAAAGAGATCCGTCTATCCCTAGTGAACAAACCAGCAGTGTAACTGGATGGGCTTAGTCATATTCGGTAGGTTCTACCAAAGGACCGTTTCGTTAGTCTCTAATCCTGGGCTTAGTCTTTTCTCAGCCAGCAAAATATGGTATCCACAGAGCAAAACAATGTGTCCTAAAAGCAAGAATGCTATTGCTCAGTTGACAGAACTCCATGATATTGTTGGACAAGGCCCAGAATTAAAACGTAATTTCACGAACACTTCCGTGATTTTTTGACATGCTGACAATACTGGTGAGGCTTGTAAGTATTATTTATTGCTCAAATGTAGTATTTGGCAATCACTTTGCTTTGGCTTGGGGCGGCCACTAGCCCACATTAGAGCCTTTGTGTGAATAGGAAAATGACACCCACTACGGCAGATGCTTGACTTGGTGATCTTAGAGGGTGTCTGTGTGAATTAGGAAAAGGTAACCCTCCCCCGTCCTCATCAGTGTAGCATCACACCAGGCAGTGCAGCTTGGTCCGGGGACTGCAGGGTACACTTGGGCTTCACTTGTCCCCTTACTCGGGCACCCCTGTGTCAGGCACAGCCAACAAGAACATGCCAGTGACTCTGCTTTGCCTTAATCTCATTTTGATGTAAATCATGGCTCTCAGGTTGCTTGCCTCGTCTTTATTTTGGTGATTTTTTTTAAAGAAAAAGTGAAAAAAAAAAGCCACGCCTTTTTTCTTTTATTTGATTTCCCAATATTTGATCCAGTATATAATCTGGTTTTATCATCATACTGATGACAATTGATCATATTGCGTGAATAATTTCTTTTTTCCACAGGGAAAGTCGGCAGACTTGATCCATTTTTTACTTATGATTCAGGAGATCGTTAATTTTCAAGGCTGCTCTTTCCTTACAGTGCTGAGTCACACTACGCTCAAAGCACAACTTTGCTTTTCAGATGCTTTTCTGGCTTTATCTTTCTGTTTATTAGTGGTCTAGAGGGACCCCCATTTATGGCTCTTTATTGATGCTTCTAGAAAACTGGTAGCAGTTTAAAGGGAACATATTTAGTCTTTGAAGTTGTTTTTTATTTTATTTATATATTATTATTTTTAAAGATTTTATTTATTCATTTGTCAGAGAGAGAGAGCACAAACAGGGGGAGTGGCAGGCAGAGGGAGAAGCAGGCTCCCTGCTGATCAAGGAGCCCGATGCGGGACTCGATCCCAGGACCCTGGGATCATGACCTGAGCCGAAGGCAGCCACTTAACTGACTGAGCCACCCAGGCGTCCCTTTGAAATTGTTTTTAAAAATGATTTTAATGATTACAAAACCAAAGGAGAAAAACCCAAACGGTTTCCTGGGCAAGCTCTCCTCTCAAAGCACTGTGCCCAGGGAAAATTATTAATGGCAACAGGGGAAAATATGGTACTTCACTGAATCCATTTTCTTTTGCTCTGAATTGTCCTTCTCAAGTGTACAACCACTGTGCCAAATATTGGCCCTATTTAGGTCAATCATTAAATCGAGCTTAGCACCAAATTTACAACCGTTCAAGAACACAAAGCGAGCTGGTTCTTGGCAATCGGAAGATGTGCTTATGAGCTCGGAAACTTCTAGACACCCACAATTTCATGGGAACTTAGTCTGCCCAAGGGTTTCTTTTGTGCCCTTCGGTGCTACTTGAATCATTCTTCAGCAATTTAAGGGTATGTTCCTCCTCTCTTTCTAACACTGCCTTTTCCACTTAGAGACATGATCTTTTTCTCTCACATCCATTTTCAAGATAAACAAAAAGAGGTTTCTCTCTCACAGCGTGCCAAGCTTTGCTGGCAATCAAAACAAAGAGAAAAAGAAAGAAACAGAAATGCAACAATTATATAAAGGAGGAGGGGCAACATGTGGGAGCGGCGCACACACCAGACAAGCTCAGGGGTTTCACACAGAATAAGCGTTCATCAATAATTTCACCCCACAAATACCTGATCTCCTGTCTTGTTCTGGAAGTTGTGACTATGAGGCCACGCCGACAGGATAGTCTACAGCTGAGAGCTGCCTTCCGCGAATTTATTTTCCTTCTAGTTAAGTGGCAAGTAAAGCAGGTTGGGTTTAGGAAATTTGGGGTTTTGTCTCAGCTGTGCCATTAACTTGTGTTTTAGTCAGCTATTGCCTTAATTATGCTGCAAAACAAACCACCCCAAATCTCAGTGGCATGCAACCGTAAGCATTCATTTCTGCCTCCCAGGACTGTGGGTTGGCAGACACAGCCCTGCTTCTGGCCGTGAGTCTGTGGGTCAGCTGGGGTGGCCCTGCTCCAGGCTGCCAAGCAAAGTGAGGCTTACTCTGGGGTCTCTGATGCTGGCGCCGCTCCTCGGGGCATAATCGTCTCATAGAGGAGGTCAGAAACTCCCGAAGGGCTGACGGGAACACACCATTCCTCGGATGGTCTATGCTCGGAACTGCCACTCCGTCTCTTCCACCCTCATGGACCTTGCTTCCTCAACTGGCCAAATTAAGTCATCTGGCCAAACCTAACATCAAAGAAGGGGGTAAGGGTGAGGGGAGACTACCTCTCCCTTGGAGGGGGGTGAGAAGTGACCACTGGCTGAACAATAGAATTTGCCATAACTTGATTTCAGGTGTAGCAACTGTATCTGTCTTTTTAAAATTTGTGGAATAAGGCTTTGGACCACATAGGCAGGGAGAAATAGATCCTGCCAAATATCACATGAGGTAACAATGGTTATTAACTACATTTATAAAAAGTCAAGATTAAATATACCTAGTGATCTCCATAAAAATTATAATTTAGGCTGAGTGTATACTTTTTAAAGATTTATTTATTTATTTGAGAGAGAGAGAGAGAGAGAGAGCGAGCATGAGAGGGAGGGGCAGAGGAAGAGGGAGAGAGAAAGAGAGAATCTCAGGCACACTCTGCACTGAGCGCAGAGCCCCACTTAGGGCTCGATCTCATAACCCCGAGATTATCACCTGAGCTGAAACCAAGAGCCGGACACTTACCCGACTGTGCCACCCAGGCGCCCCAGGTTGAGTGTATTATTAAATATCAGAATGTCAATGAGAAAGTTGCCACTGGCTTTTAACCTCTTCAAATTTCTCTATTCCCCCCACTGGAGAAGTAGCCTCACTGAGGAACAAAACTAGCTAGGTTACCCCATGGCAATATCCCACGTCCACCCCGGGGTTTCTGGCACTGGCCTAAATCAGGGGTCAGAGAACCGATGGCCCATAGGCCAAATCTGTTTTTGTACAGCCTGTGAACTAAGGATGGTTTTTCAGTTTCTACATGCTTTCTTTAAAAAAAGAAAATAATATTTTGTAATGTGTGAAAATAAATAAAATTTGAATTTCAGTGGCCATAAAAAAAAAGTCCTTCTTAAAACCTCATCGTGCTCCTCCATTTATGTATTCTCTCTGCTTTTGGGCTACGGCAGCAGAGTTGAGTAGTTATGACAGAGACCGTAGGGCCAGAAAAGCTCAATATATTCACTATATGTATACTGGCCCCCGACCGAAAACATTTGTCAGCCCCCGAACTAAATGATTCACCCAAATATAAGATGCGGTCATTGTATATGTTTCTTAGAAGGTTTGAGGCCTAACCGTTCTGTACCATGAGACAGAGAGATGAACACAATATCTGATGGGTCCCTTTGCCTCCCCTGAATCCGCACCACCTCGAGAAAGGCAGGAAGCTCAAAGACAGAGATCCGTGACTCTCCCTTAACACTCTCCCCAGACGGCAACTCGGATCCACCAGCTTCTGTAATGAAGAAAGAAATGCCTCCTTTTTTGCTGCCTAGGTAAAATTTCGTATTTTTCTCCCTAGGTGTTCCTTGACACTGGCTGGAGTTCAGTACCCAGCTACTCAGTGGTCTGTGGAGCAGGCCTCTGGGACATCCCCATCCACGTTTCCTATGGCATTTTGCGTGATGCCTAAAACGGCTCTTGAAGCTTCTCGCTTGACATTGATTTACATTTCATGTTGGTTGATGCTGACAATTTATTTTTTATTGTTTTCTGCACACATTTTTTTAAACCTCCGTAAGCTTAGATTTTGATTTAATTTTTGTTTTATAAAAGCAAATGTCATCCCACAAGGGGAGATAGCTTTTGTTATAAACACACACGTGTCGGACTGTAAACTTAATGAAATTCACAACCGAACGTTATAATAAAATGGCCTCGGGACAGAAACAGTCTGATCAGCCTCCAGTGAGTCACAGATGATCGGCTGGAATCGCACGCAGGTGGCTGAGGGCACAAGGCCACTGGCATCTTGCCTCACAACACACAGGGGACATGCATTTTATGACCCAGCTCTGCGTGCCCTGTCGTGCTTTATTGTTTGCATATTTCTGTTTAAACCTGCCCTGGCAACGTAGCTGCAGAAAAATTACAGTCTGCAAAACCACACTCATTAGGAGAAGTTAGCAAATATTTCATTGCCCGAGAAAGGACCGATTTCTTCGCAAAGCAGCATACAGATGAGGGAACTCAAGCTTTGGGGGCTGTGACTGAGGTTTGCAGCTTTGAAAAGGAGCACAAAGGAATGACTCCCCTTCCTCCTTCCTTGTCTTTAAGTCTTTTTTGGGTAATTCTGTGGGGGAATGGAAAGTATTTTCCAAAATTTGGACAACACACTTTATTGGGTTGGACAGAGTCATTGAGAAAGTGGACATGACTTTTAGTTAAATGACATAGAAATATCTGAGCAGTTGGAGGGGTAGCAGGATGGGGACAGCTTCCCAATATCCCATTCCAAAATTAAATCACGAGCTCTATTACAAATCTTGGGAGGTGTTGCAAGCTCGCTAAGATTATCCGGGGGCCCATTTACAGTACTTGGTTGTGTACTGATGCTAAGCAAGCCGATGGTGGGGTGGAGGAGTCCATTCTAAGAAAGCTAACGCAGGCCTTATCATGGCACTGACCGATGCTACAAGGGGAAATGTATGGGGCCATGAGCTACATGAGGCTGTCAGGGACACAGAAAAATCTATCCAGTGTGAAAATAAATGCATAAATACTATCGCATTATTTTGAGAACAAATAAATCACCCGGGTTTTGGGACTCCTACCAGTGGTGGTACCATACCCCCAGCAGCCACTTCTAAGGGTATCTGCAACCCTGCAAGGGCAGACCCTGGAACCAGACCACCAGGGATTGACTCCTGGCCTGCCCTGTAAGAGCTCGGCGACCTTGGGCGATTTATCTGATATCTCTGTGCTTCTGTCTCCTTCGCAGAAAGACATAATAACGGCACTTACCTGGAGGGTTACTGTGCGGATACAGTAAGTTCATCCATGAAAGAGCTTCACACAGTGCCTTGCACATAGGAAGTACTTCACTGATATTAGTTGTTATTAATGTAATTATTTGGTATATATCTTTGTATGCCCACTTAGGACTCTACAATCAAAAAGTTATTTAAGAAGAAAGAGGGATGAGAACTAACATTTACTGCATACCATGGGCTAGGTCTTAGCTCATTACTTTCTGTTTATTGTCTTACGTACTTCTTCTAATGGTCTTACAGCGGTACAGATGAGAAAACAAATTCTAAAAAGGCAATGAGCTCAGAAAGTGCCCATCAGCTCTATGTGGGTAGAGCTAACATCAGCCACTTACTGATCTATGGCCAGTTGAAGAGCTTGAGCTTTGGGTTCCATTCCTGCCTCTGTCTCTTACTAACTGATCTTGGACAGTTTAACCTCTTTAAACTTCACTTGCTCCCTGCAAAAAGTAGATAATGATAGAAAGTACATCACAGGAATGCCATAAATATGAACACTCATCGGTGTGTAGCGTAGTACCCAGGACTTGAAAGATAGTGATCAATAGCCACTAGCCACAGCGACCACAGGAGATGTGCGTGTCTTTTGGGTCTGCATTTCTCCATCACAACATTTATCGTGTGGTTAGCCCACCCATCGTTACTGTAACAGTGTGACCTGTAGGAGACTGGCTACCCAAAGTAGAGTAATCCCTGTGTGTCCTCAATTTCTGGGACAAAGGTCTTAGCTCATATCAGGTATTCAATAAATACACGAAATGGTTGTTGAATGGCTAAATAAATCCATTTTTATATTTAAGTTACCCATTCTTAGTATTTCTTTGAAGGCATGAAAAAAAGGCACCATACATACAGTGGGATATTATTCATCCTTAACAAAGAAGGAAATCCTGCCATCTAAGGCTTCAGGGACTAACCTGGAGGACCCCATGCTAAATGGGAAAAGCCAGCCACAGAAGGATAAATACTGTGACACTTAGATGCAGTATCTCACATACAAATACTTATATGATGTATTTAAAGTCATCAAACTTCTAGAAGCAGAGAGTAGAATGGTGGTCTCCAGGGGCCGTGGAGAGGAGGAGATGGGGTAGGACTTTTCAATGGGTAGAAAGTTTGTTATGCAAGGTCACTAAGTTCTCGAGATCGCTGTACAATATTGTGCCTACAGTAAATAACTGTATTACACACTTAAAAATTTGTTAAGAGGGTAGAGCTCATGTTAAGTGTTCTTACCACAATATCCAAAAAAAAAAAGGCACTAGAACTGAAATTTTTGAAATAGTTCCCATTAATTTTAATGGAACTTTGCCCAAGAAAATTTTTCCAATTCCTTCCTTAATTTGGCTGAAAAAACTGACATTTATGGATGATCCTAATAAGTCTTGTTGCTCTTTGCAGAAAGAGGGATAGTGATAGAAACAAGAGGTCACAGCCTGCCTGGCACTTTCAAGACTCTGTCTAGTGACATGCTACCATCACTACCAAAGTGTTGCCACCATTAGCTCGTTCTCTGTGCAGCAAATGATACCAAGACCTTTTCAGCAATGTCCTCTTTAACCCTCCCATCAACTCTTTGGATGAGAATTCTTATTTCTCTTTCCTCAGTGAAAAAGAACTGATGTTCAGAGAGTTTAAGTGACTTGCCCAAGGTCACACAGCAGGAATGTGTCAAGAGTGCGGGCTAGGAACGCCACTCAGTCTGACTCCAGAACTATTACACCCTTGCTGTCTCTCTCCTTTCTCCCAATTCTGTGACTATTTATCGTGTACCTACCATTAAGTAAGTAGATATCTTTAAAGAGGTTAGAATGGTGTCAAGTATAAAATGAGTGCTGTGTGTTTGATAAATCAGTAAATACGTAAGTTCTGGGCTTGATTGGAATGGAGCAATGAACAAAGCACATCACAATCCCCGCTCTTGTGAAGCTTACATATAATGGAAGAGATCAATGATAAACAGTGAACATAATAAACACATAGTGGAGTATGGTAGAAGGTCAGAAATTCTATGGGAGAATTAGAGGCCCCTTGGGAGAGCCAGCAGGAATGTTCATAGTGGTGGCAGGTTGCACTATTCAGCGTGGTGGTCAGGGCAGGATTCAAGGAGAGGGCTCATGAGTGAAGGTCCCCTGTCTGAGGGAAGGGTACTCCACAGCTAGAGCAAGTGACTGGGGGTGACTGAGGAACTGGAAGGAGGCCAGGGGGGCCTGGGCTGGAGGAAGCAAGGGCTAGAGTGGCAGGACATGAAGCTTGAAGGAGGAGGGGGTGAGGGGTGGTAGACACTCTGTAGGATATTCCAGTCCCAGCTGCTTGGCTTAGGATCCCACTACCCGACCCCTACTGGCTGGTCTCTTATTTGCAATTCTTGCTTGGGGACATTGAGAAGGTCTCAATAGCCACTTCCAACCTCTGACATCTGCGGGGGAGGGGCAGAGAGCGTTAAGATAGAATGCAAAGGTGACGGCTGGTCAGCAGGGTCTGGTCAACCCAGGAACATGAGATCCTGCAGAGGGCAAAGGTGATCTGGTGGCTGCAAACCTATAGCATCTGTCAGCCCCGCACAGATAAAGGGACCAAAACGGTTTGAAAAAAATGAATACGCAACAGAGGGAAGGGCTCTCTGGGAATAATAAAAGGCTGAGCAACACCAAGAAATGTAAATGGGTGTGTGTGCGTGTGTGTGTGTGTGTGTGTGTGTGTACATGCATATTTAATTCAACTGAATCACTGTAGTTAACTGCCCGCTATGAGCAAGTCACGATGGGGAACACAAGACAATTTTGTGACATGGAACAAAGTTTCAGGCAACTTGAAAGACTAGAAAGGGCATTGACATTTGGAGTCAAGAGCAAAGATTGGCAAACTTTTTCTGTGAAGGGCCAGAGAGTAGGTTGGGCTTTGTGGGCCCTACGGCCTCTGTTGCAACTCCTTAACACAGCTGTTGTAGCGGGAAAGCAGTGGCAGACAGAGGATTCACAAGCAGGTGTGGCTGTGTTCCAATAAAACTTTATTTATGAAAACTGGCTGTAGTCCCGATTTGGCACACGGGCAGCACTTGGCTGTGCCCTGAGCTAGGGACTTGTATTACTGCTAGTTCTGCCTAAGTGCCTACTCACTGAGGGTCCCTTCTTGCTGCCAGGACCGGGGTAAGTGCTTCTCCTACTAATCCTAATGCAGTTCTTACAGCATAAATATTATGATCTTTAGTTTGCAGATGAGGAAAGAGAGGCTCTGCCCAGAGAGGGTCAGTAAATTAACTAAGGTCACACAGTGATTAAGGTGCAGAACTGAAAAGCCAATCATGGAACACGATTCTTCATGGCATGCTCCTGCTGTCGGAACACACAGACCCTCACAGAAAAGCCATGCAGATAGCAATCAGACGTTTAGCCCTTTGTACAAAGCATGAAAAACCAAATGGAATGAAACTGAGATTTCAGTCACCATGTATTCTAACATTAATATGTCCATTTTACTTCTGGGAAAGGAAAAAAAAAAAAAGAGCCATGTTTCTACTTTGCCTTCTTTGGCATGTGTGGAAACTTCCCCCCAGAGATTTCAAAGCTGCTTGGCTCTGAGGTTCTGCATTTCTCTTGGAAACAATCTGTGCCTTTATGAATGCCAGAGGGGGCTTTTGGGCTGCAGAGGAATCAGGGAACTCTGCCCTTGTCCTGTGCAACACACTGGCAGACTCGAGAAGGAAGGGGGTGGGGAGCGAAGTGCAAAATTACTCCTTGAGTCATGTGAACACTTCAAACTTGTACAGAAGTAAGGCAACGGCCACATCCTGCTCTCTCTTCTTCCATGCGTCCTTCTCCCTGTGCTCTGAGAACATCAGCCTTCTTTCTGTCCACAGATTACATGCCAAGCTCCGTCCTGAATCATGGCCTTTGTGCGTGTAACCTCTGCCTAGAATGTTCTGCCCCAGGATTCTCGTGTGCCTGGTGTCTCCTGGGACTCAGGTCTTGGGCTCCATCCTTTCACCTTCAGAGGAACTTTTCAGAGCTCCTAGTCTCAGTGTCCCAACCTCAGGCCTTTCTCTATCACATTAGCCTCTACTTGTTCTTGTCTATTTGTTCGTATGCTTTTAATCTTCTGTTACCTCTGCTGAGATCATACGCTCCATGGAAACTGAGATCTTGCCTATTTTGTTCATCACCACCCACCATGCCTAGGCTGGTGTCAAACACAGAGAGGGCATTCGGAGAATGTTTGTTGAATGATTATGTGATCAACAACAGTCACGAAGCACCTATATTGAGTGTTTATTAACTGGCCAGCACTGTTCTGAGCCTTCACACGCATTTTCTCACTAATCTTCTCAGCAACTCAAATTCTTCAAGGACGGCTGATTCGTCCCCATTTTACAGAGGTAGAGTGGAGACCCGGGAAAGTGAGCCCTGCAGGTGCACTGCTCCACAATGGGTATGTGGCAGGGCCACAATTTTCACCCAAGCCCATCTGACTGCGAAGCCCCCATTTGCAAGAGATGGGGAAACTGGAAGATCGAACCACGCGTATTTATTACCCTGAAGGATAATGACAATGTTCTAACTAAGGGGCAAAGAGCCAGGTCAAGAAAGATAACCGAACCACACCAGCCCTCACTTTCTCAGAGGGCCTACACGATGGTGGAAGCATTGTCATCTGTGTCCACTTCAAAGAAATGTTCCAAAAGGAACAGTAGGAAGACCGCCTGCACGTTTCCGTGGGCCTCCACGAGAGAGCACCAGGGCATGGCTTGTTCTGGAAACCTGGGGAGGGGGGAGGCGGCCCTGCTGTCATTTGGCCTGGCCACATTCTCCAGGTGAGTTAGTAAAGAAACAATAGTCGGGGGTGGGGGGGACTGGAAATCTCGCTGGGGAGCCCTCCTCTCCACCCAGGGGGGCGTGCCTAAATTCTGCTTTGGGTGTGACTGTCATCACCTCTGCCTGGTTGGGGGCTGTATTAAGAAGTGACACTTAATAAAGGCATCTCCAATCCCGCCACTTCCATTTGGGCTTTTGGCACATTTGCTTTGAGTTTCCGGCTTTGATGTGGGGCCTTGTTCAGCTGGCTCTGGGGCTGGGGCTGGGACTGGGGAGGGAGAGCTGCAGTGAGCAGGAGGCAGGAGGGAGGCTTTGTGTTTGAACTGGCACAGTGATTGATTAACCCTTTCTGCAACTTCTCCGGGGAAAAACAGACGGCTCAGCAAAGCGGGCTCCAGATGGCCACAGGATGTAGGCTACATTTCCTGAGATGCTGATTTGGGGGGTTTGTATGCCCTGTAACAGATTGAGTTTGACATGTGGCCATACTAACATGCGAACCCCGTGAAGACTGGTTTCCTGGAGTGCACTTTGAGGAGTTTGGGAGTGGAGATTTCCTTCTCTCAGCAAATTTCAATCTCAGGGTAGCCCTGGTCCCTGCACGGCACACAGAGCAATTCAAAGAGAAGGGACAAAAATAAACTCTCAAATAAAGCATGTGTACAACTTATTTTGGTCTTGGTTCTTTGTTTTGCATTTTGTGAACTCCACTGTTAACTCCCAAGCCTTGAATACAACTGGGTTGAAAAGAAAGAAAGAAAAAAAAAAAGGAAGGAAAGGAATTGAAGGAAGGAAGGAAGGAAGGAAACTGCAATACTAATTTTAGATAATTGGCCTTCTAAAGAAGTTGTGAAAGACAAAACTGCTGCCATAACATTCAATGAATAGAGAAGTAGTTTCATTTCTGGAACATCATTTAATATTTTAAGGCAAGAGATACTTGCTCTTTTCCCCCCATTTATTACATTATTCCAAACACACTTATTCTGGGGTAAAGTCAAAGGAAGCCAGCTCTATTCTCTTAAGTGAAAAAGAAGGGAATGTTAACAATGTTTTTAATCAGACTTGTTTTATTTTATTTATTGTTTTTGCCATTTACCAAACATATTGCTAGTTCTTTCGAGGAAGAGAAAGTACCATGTGAAATGCGATTCTGTTCTCTCTGCTGTTCTGCCCAGAGGCCCAGCCTTTATAGTTACTAATTCTGAGAGTGGGGAGACTTGGTTATCTGCCATCATGACACCAGCTGGGAACCCTGGGACCGATTGCAGCCATCAGGCCAAGCTCCTCACCCAACCCTTGAAACCAAACCAAAAAACAGAACAAATATGCCTTGCTCCACTTCTTAAGTATGTTTGTAGTGGGAAACTAGATGCAAATGTACAGAATGGTTCAATATGGATGTGGGCATATGTTTAAAAAAAAAAAGCCAGTAAGACAAGGCATCAGTTAGCAGTAACTCAAGCTGTGCCATTTGATCAGAGCACATTCAGCCTCAGCTATCAGATATGTGAATTTTAGCCAGCTCATCATTTCCTCTGATTAGTGCCAGAGAGAAATTGTTATGTCTATTAAGCCCCAGGCAAACTGGCTTTGACGCTGTTAGAATGGGGCTCAACAATATGTGGACACAGGCTGCCGTTCTTCCATGCCTCACCCATGGCAGACATCACTAATCGATTATGGCACTCTTTCCCACTAAGTCCACGAGGCCTCAGAAGCTTGTCAAAGTGAGGCGCCATGTAGTCAGTCCATCCGTGTTGGAATTGTCATCATGTGAAAATCTACTGGGGCTACCTCCGGGTGACACAAGTGTGTCCTGCATTTTTGACAGCTTTCCATCATCAACAAATATTCCTCCTATTTGTACCCTCATGTAATTCCCTCCCCTTGAGTGTGGGCCAAACCTAGCAATTCACTCCAGTGAATAGAATATGGCAAAAGTGATGATGGGATGTCTCATGGGAGACCAGGTAACAAAAGACTGTGACTTTCATCTTGCTGGCAGTCTGCTCTTTCCCTCTCACTCTGAGGAAACCAGATGCCATATGTGAGTAGCTTCATGGAGGGGACCAAATGACAAGGAACCAAAGGAGGCCTCCAGTCAATAGCTCACGGGGAACTAAGACCCTCAGTCCAAAAGACAGTAAGTGACTGAATTTTGCAAAAAAACATGTGAGTAATCTTGAAGTAGACATCTCCCTGGCAGAGCTTTGACATGACTGGAGCCTTGGCAGACACTTTCAATGCTGTCAGAGGACCCAGATTTCTCACTTACGGCAATTATGAGATAATAAATGCGGTTGCTTTCAGGCTGCTCAGTACTGGGTTGATTTGTTACACAGCAAGAGATAGCTAATGCAGCAAGATTTTAGCAGACGCCATGAAAGGAAGGAGGTAGGGATCAAGGGGACTTGTGTGAATAAGGAAACTAAGACTCTGAAAGGAAATTCAAATTTTTCTGGGATGGAAAATACTTAAAAACACATCATACTTCTGTGTTGAGCTACTTGGCTTCGGGATGATTCTGTCATTCGTATCAAACATTTACTGCATGTTTAGCCCAAGTATGTTCCCCCATGGGATCTTGGAGATATACAGAAGCAAGCCTACTCTCCATCCTTAGATATTTCAGGGTTAGGACAGAGGTGCTAGAAGGTAAGAATGTGAGGTGAAATCAGTGTAGTGGACACGGACTGTTTTCATCTGCTCAGCAACCATCCTTGTTCCTTTAGTTTCAAGAGACTAACTTTTCCTGAGGAAACCACCCCAACCTCTCCTAGGCCATTTGATCTGGGTGGACCTGACCCTATCTAACGTGAGATCTGACAGTGAGGTTGCTAACTTGGTAGAATAGAAGCTTAGGGATGTTGATGACCATCTTTAGCCCTACTTGGGGAATATCAGTCTGAATCACACCAAACAGAGAAAAGCAAAGGTGATAAAAGGAATGAAGTGCACCCCTGGCAAAATCCTTCCAGTACCTTTCTCCAACTGCTCTTGTACTGAGACTTTCAATTCTACTAACCAATAAATCCCCACCCCCTTTTTGCTTCCTTAACCTTATGCCTGTTTGAATTGGGTTTCTGTAACTTGCAACTGAAATAATTCAGAATAATGCAATATGAAAGATGTAAAAACATAGACATTTTAAAGAGCTAATCCTGGGGATGCCTGGATGGCTCAGTCAGTTAAGCATCTGCTTTCAGCTCAGGTCATGATCCCAGAGTCCTGGGATCAAGTCCCATATCGGGCTCCTTGCTCAGTGGGAAACCTACTTCTCCCTCTGCCTTACACTCCTCCTGCTTGTTCTCTCTCTCTGACAAATAAATAAAATTAAAAAAAAAAAAAAATAAAGAGCTAATCCTGTAAAGGTGGCTTTGAGATGGGCCTGAACCAGTAGGAGGACAGGGTCATAAGCAGGTTTCTAGGTTGCTAAGTCCTTTGGAGACAACTCAGATATTAAAAAACAACAACAACAACAACAACAAAAACAACACATGACTCCTAATATGAGTTCTATGAATGACTTGTGGTCCACCTAGACTCACAGAGAAAATGAGCCAGGATTATTAATAATGTTCATTCATTCAGCAAATATTTATTAAGTATTGACTATATGCCAGGAACTACTGGGGCACTGGGGACACAGTGACAAAACAAAGTGCCTGTGTTTGTGGAGTATGTGTATGTGAGAGTCGAGTCAGTTTGGGAAGGTAGATGATAAATAAATCTATCAGTGTATGATGAGGTTGGTGGTGACAAGTACCAGGAGAGACCAAGCACATAAGGGCTAGCTAGGGATGATGGGGGCTAAGGAGTGTGGGTGACACTGTAGATACAGTGACCAAAAAGGACTTATGGTAGCATGAGCAAGTGAGCAGACCCATGAATGAAATGTGGGATGATCCGTGCAGATATCTGGAGGAAGGTATTGTAGGCATAGGGAAGGGTAAGTACAAAGATCCTGGGTTGGGATAGAATATTTGGTATGCGTGGGGACAGCTCAAGGGCCAGTGCATCAGGAAGATGTGGGAAAGGAAGAGGGGGAAATAAGATGAGGTTGGGAGAGGCCCGGTCACATAGGATCTGCAGGCCATCATGAGGATGTCAGCTTTTACACTGAAAGCAATAGGCAACCAGAGGAGCACCATGCTCTGAATTACTAGGTTCTCTCTGGCTGCTCTATTGATAAAGGACTGTCAGGCGACAGAGGTGGAAACAGAAGACCAATATAGAAACTATTGCAACAATCTTGGCAAGAACTGATGGTGATTAATAATGGGGTTGGAGTCTAAATATATTTTGAAGGTAGAACCCATAAGATTTGCTGCACATAAGAAGAACCGTGTTGTGTAGGAAGAATAAAGGGAAGGGTAGAGATGCTTTAAGTAAGACAGAGAAGACTGGAAGAGAAGAGTTTGGCTTGGATCTACTCAGTATATGGTACCTGTTGGACGCTTGAATGATGGATCAGGTGGTGGGAGGATACGTAAGTCCAGAGTGCAAGGGGAGGTCTGGGGTGGAGATATGCACTTGCGAGACACAGTGGATGGAGGTATTTAAAAGTGAGACTGGATGAAACCACCTAGGGAGTAAATACAGACAGAGGACAGGAGAGCTTCAATGGGCTCCTAAGATACTCCATCATTTAGATGTTGGGAAGAAGAGGAAGTTGCTAGAAAAAAAAAAAAGTGAGACAGAAAGTTTAAGCCATGGGACTGTGTAACCAGCTACAAAACAAAAGCACTAATCTTTCTGCTTCTGTTTTACCTAATATCACTTCCCTTTCACTTGGTACAGTCTTTCTCATTAAAGAGTAGGAAAGTCAGTAAGCACATAGAATCACTATAGCAGTTTTCTTACTCAGAGATAAATTTTAATCAAGGCAGAGGAGACTGGAAGAAGATACAGAGTTTCTATTGCAATGAATTGTGAATGCAGCTTGAAGGGCAGGTGCTGGGGAAACTTAAGCAAGTTTCAAGGAATCATGTGAGGAGTCAAAACCACGAAGGCAAGCAAACCTGAAGTCAGGAAGCCCCCAGAGATGGGTCAGGGAAACAATGGGCAAGAAGTAGATAAGCATCTTGCCGTTCCAAGACCCTGAAATAGAAGGTGGAAAGTCCAAATCCAGGTACTCATCAAATACCTAGAACATGAGCAGAGATGCCAGTTGAACAGATGTGATGATCAAGTAACATCAAATAATTCATTAAATTACTTCTGGTATTTATGGGGTCTCATCTTGCCTTATTCAGGTGACTTTCTTATCTTTCATTTGGAGAGAGAAACCAATTACTAAAGCAGAACAAGTCTGAGGGTTTGTAGGTGGGGGTACTTGGAAGTCCTTGGATAGAGGGAAAACTGACAGGAGAGAAAAGTATCCCTTGACACTGACATCTGGTCAACCAAGCAGGGCACTGCTGTTGTCATTCACAGCTCTCTGCTACATACAGGATTCACTGATACCTGGACCCCTGAAAGCGCTTCTAAGGCAGCACCTTTTCTGTACCTTCCTCAGTGCTTAGCAGGGTGTTGCTGTGCAAAGATCATGGGCTTCCAATTTTTATTGGCTCAGACACCTTTTATTCTGCATTTTGGGGCCTCCTTTTCCTCCATGAAACTGGCAAACTTAAAAGATTGGCTTCATCACTCATTCATCTAGAATGCCAATTTCCTCACCTACGAACAATGTAAATACCACCACCACCAACACAACAGCTAACATGGCAAAGTGACTTCCATGAGACAGGCGCTGGGCTAACACCTCATTTTATACTCATTGTCTCCCTGTTTTACAGATGGAGAAATTGAGACTTAGCAGACTCCAGTGATATGCCTAGGTTCCCACAGCTAGTGAGTCAGAAAGCTTCAGTTCAATCTGGAGCTTAGGCTGGCATCCTGACAGTGTCCAAGGCACATGGGGTGGGGCATAGGTAAGGGCTGGGTGAAGTGGGGCTTGAAGGAGAGACTGCTTGGCCATGGGGACTGAAGGAGGTATTGAGCAAACTGATGGCAGTGCTCATTTGGACACATCTCATGAATGTGTACCAAGGTCTTCCATCTTGGGGTAGAACATGCACCCAGTAAAAGAAATGTCCTGATGACTTAGGTGGGTCGGGGGAATTAGGATATGGTGTTCTTTCTGGTCTCAGGGTCTGTGATCAACAGCCTTAGTCCCCTAGAGAAGGAAGGTGGCAAACACCCATTTACTGAGCATATATTAAGCTAAGTGGCCACTGAGCAAGGTACTTTCCATGTGTGATTTTTAGTATCTTCCTAGAGTAATGCAGTAGTGTAGGTATTAGTCCCCCTATGTTACAGATGAAGAAACTTAGACTCAGCTGAGAGAACAGGCTTGTCCAGTGTGGAAAGGGATGACGCCAGTTTGTTCCAGACTGTGCCTGATTCCAAAGCTCGTGCTCTTTCTCATATTCCTCGGGAAAAGGTATTCTTTTTCCTGTCTCTAAAACCAGTCCAAAACCAGATGTGTGTTTTCTTGCCACTTTATCTCTTCTGTAATAGTTTCCCTTTTCCTCCCCAATCCTCCCAAACAGTTCTGGGGAATGTACGTGCAGGCCAATACTTCTTTCTTTCCCTCTTTTTTCCCTCTCTTCTCTGAGTCTCTTAAGCACATTTGAAACTTGTCCTTATTCCCTTCCCCCAAAGTGAAAGTTGCTGTCTTTTGGTTAACTCAGAACTGCAGGGGTAAATTCTTGGGAAAGTCATGTGCTTTTTATTATTATGTTGTTTATTCATGTACTTGAAACACATTTATATTGTTAGGCTATCCATGGAATAAAACATTTGGATGAAAAAACAAACCAGCAAATTTGGAAGTCATCTTGAGGAAACAAAGAGAAGTCTCCCAGAGAGGGGCACATTTAACTCTTCTTGTCTCATTTCCTAATTCAGGAACCCCGTTGACCACTGCTACGGGATGGAAGGACTCCCCATTTCTCCCTGCGAATGTCATCATGGAGGAGACTTTGAGTTTCTTGTCAGCATTACAAAGGAAAGTAGGAGCTCAGAACTTACTGGAATGACATGCAAAGCAAACAATATCAGTACCATAGGACCTCCAACTTTCCATCTCAAAGTCCTCGTTGGGAGTGTATGTTTCTATGGAAGGTGGGAGTGGGGAAGTGGTGTCTTTTAAGTACCATGATCAAGCACACTACAGCCTTGCTACTCAAAGTGTGGTTCTGGGACTGGTAGCATTGGCATATTCAGGAACTTGTTAGAAATGCATAATCTCAGATCCCACCACAATTCTACTCAATCTGCATTTTCATAAGATTCCTGGGAAGAATTTCATGCATATTAAAGTTTGAGAAACACCACTCTGCTAGGCATCTATTGAGACACTGCTCATCTTTAAGGACCAGGAATTCATGTCAGTGTTACTTAAATGAGAAAACAAAAACTCAGGGTGGGTATCTAACTTGGCCAAATCCTTGCTAGTTAGTGTCAGGGCCATCTTTGAACCCTGTTTTGTCTGACTTCAAAGCTTGTCTATTTTCTGCTCTCTCGTATTACCTTCATTTTGTCCTAAAGCTTAGGTTGCAGTGTGCTGCTTTCATTTCAATGAGAGGAAACATGAGACCTGAATTTCCACAAGGGGAGACTCAGTGAAGCAAGAATAGGAGGCCCCAGTACCGGGGGACCAGGGGAACCAACAGGCAAGTCAAATGAAGATAGGCTCTCACAGGTGAGGGTGACAAGGGTGTGACCTTGATGATATGGACTGCTCTCTGTGGGTACTCAGGCTGGAGTAGTGTGCCCTGGAAATATGTCTGTGCTTGCTGGAACCTCACAGCCTTGCCTGACCTTTTCCTTCCTCCCCTGCCTTTGAATAAGTACTAGAAAAGTTACATTTTTCCCCCTTCTTTCTAAATTAAAGAATATAAACAGTTACGTTGAGGGCTTAATTCAGTCCACAGATGGGCATTATTTGGACTATATGATGTTGGCCCAGGTAATGTTTTACAATTCTTCTAAAAATTGAACTACCTGCCAACACATTTAAAACCTTTTCATTAAAGTATAACATACACAGAAAAGTGCATATGTAAGTGCCCAGCTCTATGAATTTTCCTAAAGACCATACCTATGTCATTAGCACCAAGATCAACAAACAGAACATCACCAGCACCCCCAAGTTCTACTTATACTTTTTACATAAGGGAACCCAATATGCTGACTTCTAATTACATTGAATAGAAGTTCACTGGGGAGGGTATGTGCTATGTTGAGCGCTGTGAATTGTGCAAGACTGTTGAATCACAGACCTGTACCTCTGAAACAAATCATGCAATATGTTTTAAAAAAAAAAAAAGAAGAAAAGAAGAAGATGATAGCAGGAAGGGAAGAATGAAGGGGGGGAAATCGGAGGGGTAGACGAACATGAGAGATGATGGACTCTGAAAAACAAACTGAGGTAGAGGGGAGGGGGTGGAGGGATGGGTTAGCCTGGTGATGGGTATTAAAGAGGGCACGTTCTGCATGGAGCACTGGGTGTTATATGCAAACAATGAATCATGGATCACTACATCAAAAACTAATGATGTAATGTATGGTGATTAACATAACATAATAATAATAAAAAAAAGTTCACTTGCCAACATTCAAAAATTAGAAGATTTAACATAAAAATCTGAGACTTCTGGCTTCTCTAGAAAAACTGAAGCATCCAGCAACATTGGGTTTCTGTTTTCACAGGGCAACCAACAATCAGCTGGAGATGAAGAGGGACTGCTCTCTTTAATAATGCATGCCCTCTTCAGTTTTCCACAGTCCCCATCACTCCCTATTATTCAACACTTAGAGCTAGTGGCAATGGTCTTTAATCAATACACTTGCAGTCAAAAGTAGAATTAAGAATGAAAACAGAATTATGTAAAACCATTTCTTATATTCTCTTGCTTTCCTCATTTGTATTATATGCTGGATTTGAATTTGAGATCCCTGCTCTAAGCCTGAGGATTCCCCATATAATTGTCAACTTCAGAGGACAGCTCAAATGTTTCTTAAGAATGGAAGTTACGACCATCCTTTTTTTTTAAAGACTTTATTTATTTATTTGAGAGAGAGTGAGACAGAGAGAAAGCACGAGATGGGGGAGGGTCAGAGGGGAAAGCAGACTCCCCATTGAGCAGGGAGCCTGACGCGGGGCTCAATCCTGGGACTCTGGGATCATGACCTGAGCCAAAGGCGGATACTTAACCAACTGAGCCCCACCCAAGTGCCCTGAAATTGTAAGAATCCTTTGTTATCCTGCCAATTTGGCTTTCAAGGTGCTAAGTAAGTGGTTAAATATTCTTGTTAAATTTAGTGCAAAGGGAAGAAGATTCAGTTTCTTAACAGATTTTTTTTTTCTTTTCCTCTTTTTGGCATAGCTAGGTATTGTTGTAGGGGGTTGGGGCATGGTACAACCAAAGGGGAAGGAAGCTGAGCACATAGCCTGGGCTAGGTTTGTAGGAATGGCCACATCCAGACCTGAGTTCTGAGGGCTGCTCTCCTGCTCTGCTGAAACAGTCATCTCCTCCTGTGTAATTTCCTCCCAATTTGTAAGTTAGAGAAAAAAATGTTCTCACAGAATAGGTGTTGCTCTGGACAAGGCCAAGAGAAGGGAAAGTGAACAAGGAACTGGGGAGGAGCCTTCCATATAAGGAAAGAATATAAACACCAATAACAACTGTATCATTTCCAAGTTGGAAGGGTGGGCTGTGAGGACACAGAGCCAATGCCAGGGTGAACATGCAACCCCTTTCTCAAGGCCTTACCTCTGTTCTCTGTGGAGGAGAGTCCATTCCCAACTTAAGACAACCACTCTGACTCCAATGGAGGAGAGCGCTATATTCCCTGCCAGATAACACAGGTATGAAATGAACCCATGAGGTGATAATAGGTTGAAAAATAAGTTTAAGAAGAATTTTGATGAATGATTCTAGGCTAATAAGGGGAAGTTACAGGCCAAAGTTGTCAGCCTTGAAGTTGTCACTGAGGAGAGACTTTCCCTCCCTTGAAGTTCCCAGGAACTGAGAGCTTAAATTTGAAGCTGGATACCTTCATCAAATGGTAATGGAAAAACCAGATATCCATATGCAAAATAAGGAAACTGGACCCTTATCTAACATGATAGACAAAAATCAACTCATAAAGGATTAAAGATTTAAACATAAGACTTGAAACTGTAAAACTACTAGAAGAAAACATAGGGGAAAAACTTCATGGCATTGACCTTGGCAATGGTTTTCCAGATATGACACCAAAAGCAAAGGCAACAAAAGAAAAAACAGACAACTGGGAATAGATCAAACTGAAAAGCTTGATGGAAACAAGTATTTTTTACAAAGTGAAAAAGCAACCTATAGAATGGAGAAAATATTTGCAAACAATATATCTAATAAGGGGTGAATGTCCAAAATATATATACTTAACTCATTACCAAAAAACAAATAAGCTGATTAAGAAATGGGCAAAAGAATTAAACAGACATTTCTACAAAGAAGACATACAGATGGCTGACAAACAAAAGGAAAGGTGCTTAATACCACTAATTATTAGGGAATGCAAAGCAAAGCCACAATGAGATATCACCTTGTACCTGCTGGGAAGGCTATTATTAAAAAAAGAAAAAATATATATATATACACACACACACATATCCATATATACATATATAATAAGTGAGCACACAGAGAAATTGGAACTTTAGTACACTGTTGGTAGGAATGTAAAATCCTGTAGCCAGTATGGAAAACAGTATGGAGGTTCCTCAAACTATTGAAAATAGAACTACCATACAATCCAGTAATCCCACTTCTGGATATTTACCCCAAATAATTGAAATTGGCATCTTGAAGAGATATTTGCACCCCCAAATTCACTGCAGCATAATCCACAATAGCCAAGATATGGAAACAACCTAAATGTCCACTGGTGGGTAAATGGATAAAGAAAATGTGATACACACACACACACACACACACACACAAACATTGGGATATTATTTAGTCTTCAAAAAGGATCTTCTTCCATATGCAGCAGCATGGCTGAACTTTGAGGACATTATGCTAAGTGAAATAAGCAAATCAGGAAAATACTGCATGATGCCAGTTTTTAAAAAGATTTTATTTATTTGAGAGAGAGAGAGAAAGAGAGCAGAAGTGGTGGGGAGGAGCAGGAGAGGGAGAAGCAGACACCACCCGACCCCCACCCCCGAGCAGGGAGCCCGATGTAGGGCTCGATGCAGGGCTCTATCCTAGGACCCCAAGACCATGACCTGAGCAGAAGACAGATGCCTAACCAACCGACTGAGCCACCCAGGCGCCCCTGCATGATGCCATTTATATGAGAAATACAAAGTAGTTGAGTGTAGAGAGTAGAATGGTGATTTCCAAGGGCCAGGGGGAGGGGAAATGGAGAGTTGCTATGCAACTGTTTTAAAGTTTCAATTATGTAAGATGATTAAGTTCTAGAGACCTGCACCATGCCAGTTAACAATACTGTATTGTACACTTTAAGACCTGTGAAGAAGGTAGATCTCATGTTAAGTGATCTTGGCACAATTAAAAAAAAATGGGGGCTGGATATGTCATTTGTTCTCAAGGAAACTGAAAATAAATTCCTTGATGAGAGGAGAGCAACTATCCCTTTAGGCTCTGCAATATGCTAATCAGTCTGTGCGTGACATCATCATGACAGAAACCACAGCTCACATAATTTCAAAATAGACACTATGAGATCAACATTACGAGATTTCAGATGTTATGGATGAAGAAATTGAGAAAAGTCACGAGTCCAAGTTGCTCAACTAGTGTTCTATAGCATGGTGGCTAATGCCAAAACCCTCCGCTTTTAAAAACCATGCTTATTGCCTCCTCACCATGAAAACAAGGTTTTAGAGGTGATTCCTGGTGCCAGCTCCCCTCCCCCAACTTCCTAAATGGGCTGATAAACAGACAGAGATTGAATGTCAAGTGGGTGAGCATGTATCTGCTTTGGGTTCTCCTTTGTCAAATGCCATCACATGAAAAGTATGAGGTGTTGTCACAGGAATAATTGGCCACCCAGAGGAAGAAGAAAACCTCTTGTTTCTAGGAGTCTGGGATAGGCTCTTCTGGATTCTCTTGGAAACTATTTAGCAGGAAGTGTCTTTGGCACATTTTCTTATTCCAGAAAGATTGCTGCTAAAATTATCTGCGTTAGGAATGTGACAGAGTTCTGGCCCCCGAGAATTTGGTATGGAAATAAACAGCAGAGCTGATTATCTCTATTCAAACTTAAATAAAACCGTATGAAGAGCTCAGCCAATCCCTCCCCCACCAGCCCCACCTCATCTCTGCGAGTTCTGGAACTTCCATTACAACGGGGCTTTTTCTTTTCCTCTTCTGTCTCCTCCTCCCCCAGATCATGGCCCTTCCCTCCCAGCTGTGGGCTGCAAATCAGCATATACCCCCAAGTCTTCCCCAAATGTCTAGAGGCTAGAGAAATCCCAAACATATTTCCACCAAACCTCCTCCTTCTGAAATTCTAAAAGTATGTACAAATTCAGAAATGTCATCAGGATGATTAGGATTCATCTCTGCTTTTCTCGTTCAAGTTCTATGTTGCAAGAGCCATCTGATGTCAAGTAGAATTTTTTAGTCTTCTCTTCCCCCCTCCCACCCCAAGTCTTTTATCTTAAAACCAGGAAGTCACATTTTGCCAGCCGACTATGAACTGTAACCACAAAAAGTTGGAGATTGGTTCAGAGCTCAGGACTCCTGAGAGGCCTGAATATGTTTTAACCTTGGCAGTAGGCATTCCAACGTCATTTGGGGGGAATACACGTCCATGGGCGCTGATGGGGGCAGCGGTGTTATTGGTGACATGGTTGGTGGGTTGTTCTCACAGTCTGAGGAATATGTGAGCAAAGCAGCTTCGTTCTGGGAGGTGCTGTACAGGACTGGAAGCAGAGTTAGTTTCATTTTCCACTCGGATGCAGCTGTAGAAAGAATCAGTCAGGAACCTCTCCTTTCTTTGCTGCCTCTCCCTGAGCTCAGATGTAGAAACAAGGGCGGTAGTTCTTTCTCTTACACGGGGGGAGAGAAACCCAAGCCATATGAAGTGTTCACTGTAAATGCTCGAAACTGAGTGGGGAAGGCTCCCTTCTTAGTGTCATCTCCTCCTATCTCACTTTCTTTGCCCCCTCAGTCTTTATCTTTCCACAACACAGAATAGCTTGAATTCCCGGGGCATACTTGTGGCTTTTTTGTCTTCCTTAGAGCCTTTGTACATGATCTGCCTTTTCGTGGACCTTTCCTCCTCCCCTCAAGTCTTCCTGAAAGCACCTTGATACTCCTCCGACTAGTCCTGCGGCATCATCTTTTGTGTAAAGACTTACATGAAAAAGGTATCTATCTTGATCTCCATCCCTCTCTCTCTCCATCTTCTTTGACCCCATTGGAAAGAGGTCTTTGCTCCCCAGTTTCACTTCCCTGTTTTGTATATTGATCTCTGATAATGCTGTTCAAAATGATTATCAACTTCTTTGAATTTTCTTAGCCTTCCAGACTGCTGTTGTCCAAAAGAACTTTCTACAGCGATGGAAATGTTCTACACCTGCCTTATCCAATATGGTAACTACTAGTCACATATGGCTGAATTTTTTATTTTACTTATTAAATGTAAATAGCTGCACATGGTTAGTGGATACTATATTGGACAGCACACTGTAGACGGTGATCTTCTTGATGATAAAAACAATGTATTACTTAGTCCCTGTGCCTGGCACACAGTAAGAGCTCAGTCACCATTTGCTAAATTCAATTATTGTGTATACTTACGACAATAATCCTGCCAGGCAGATATTACTAACTCTAGTAATTTCATCTTTATACACAGAAACAAAACAAAACAACAGCAAAATGTGGTTCAGTGAGGTTAAGCAATGTAGCCAGGATTGGAACCACAATGTGTTTAAAATGAACCCCCCATTCTTTCTGATTCCACTGGCAGGGCTTTGGTACTTGGTGAATACATTTGTAAGTGGTTGTATATACAAGATAGGAGGAGGCAACATTTTATAGAACAGTTAATTGTCTCCATACAATTAGACATGCAAAGACTTGCTTCTAGAAAAGGCCATGGAAAGAAAAGAAAAGAAAAGAAAAGAAAAGAAAAGAAAGAAAGAAAGAAAGAAAGAAAGAAAGAAAGAAAGAAAGAAAGAAAGAAAGAAAGAAAGAAAGAAAGAAA